>NW_015172021.1:583248-608249 GCF_001447785.1 Gekko japonicus | reverse complement strand
TGAACCATTGGCATGAAGGGGCATCCTTCGAATGCCAGGCTGTGCTTTGGAGGCAGACGGCCAAATATCTCCAAGGTCCAGCATAGCAAAAGGGAAGAAGTCCTTCCCCTCGTCTGCTGCTTTCTGTGCCATCCTCAAAGAAGCCTTCCAAATCCTCTTCTTTCACAACCAGCCTTACACCCAGCAACTTTTGACGTTATGAGAACACCAAGCAGCCAGACGTTTAGACTGACACCATCAACTGCATTCCCCCAGCAATGTTTCCTCTAAACTGTGGAGTTGTGTGAGCAAAAATTCTACTTTGTGAGTTACTGGCATTAAAGTTGTGAGTGAGCGATTTGGCTGCTGCATAAATGAGTTTGCTCTGGAGCCATCCTTCCTGAGCTAAGACAAAAATGTGTGATCCGGAGGCAAAAAAACTGTGAGCTGGCTCACATTAACTCAGCTTAGAGGGAACACTGTCCCCCAGGCCCCCGCCCAATTTCCTCCAAGCAACTCAGGATCATGTCCTTCTTTTCGAATACCCGTGGGTTAGGCTAGGCTGTGAGAGGCTGTATGACTGGCCACAGTTCAGCCAGCAAGCTTCTCAGCTGAGTAGGAGACTGAACATGGGTCACCACAGCACCAGATCAATACTTTAACTCCATCACCACCACACTGGCTTTTGGGGCCATCTGGCACCGATCTCTGCTTTACTACTGAACGCCAGAGATATAGAAAAGAATGCTGCAAATGCAGCAGCACCTTTGGAAATCTGAAATAAGAAAACTGGTTGCAACAGCTGATTGACGTTAGCTGCCTTCCTCTAGCGTAAGCCAGGGAATGGGCAATAGCTAGTACTGAAACGCTAGGAAGCACTTCTCTCAAAATGTGCTTCCAGTCGTTCAAAAGTCAGCACAGCATGGCGGTTAAAGTGCTGCACTAGGATTTGGGAGACCCAGCTCTGAACCCCCAGTCTGCTGTGATGGCTCACAAGAGGGATATGGGGCCAGTCACACACTCTCTGCCTGTTCTACCGCACAGGGTCGTTGTGAGGCTAACATGGAGGAGAGGAGAATGACGTAAGCTGCTTTGGATCCCCACAGGGGTATAAATGAAGTGATTAAATTAAGGGCTGCCATCCTTTTGGGTTATTGATCTACCAACTGCTATACACTCAGTGTGATACATAAAATAAAAAGACTTTAAAATGTACTACTTTTTTGTCTTTCGGGGTGGGGTAGGCTACGTTTTATGTTACTGCGACTACACTCTCCCTTTCACCCGCCATGAAACCTGAGCACCAGAGACGCTTCACAGAATGCTTCTGGAATGGTGCCCAGGATCCACATTACCTCACAACTTGCCACAGGGGGTTGTTTTTCGTTCTCCCTATTTTGGGTAACTGAGAAAAAAGAAATCTCCAGGCTCCCCAGATGAAAACTCATCCCAAACCTGGGGGTGGGGGTGGGTGGGGTGGTTTATTATCACAACTGGAGGTGGCACGATGGTTGTCAAGGCGCTCTGACTGAGTCATGAATACATCCCGACGGTGCGTGACGCTGACAGGAAGGAATATTGATAGTCAATAATTGCAGGCTTTTAGGCCCAACAAAGCAGCGCTTCCCTCTTTTCATAAATTATCTGATGACATCTATCTTAAAAATTGCCATGCCAGGGCTGACCCAGCCCGACTCCACTGACTTTCCATCGAGTGCCATCTCCACTCAAGATTTATCGTTTCACTTACATACAGGATGGTGAAACGTGGCTCACCATGGCTTACCTCCCTCCCGGACCACCCCCAATACGGCAACTGTGGTATGCGTCTGACACAGAGGAAGAACAGACGGCCCTCTCCAGAGCGAAGCAATGAAAGGCCAACGTTTGACAACAGGGCAAAATCTGTAATACTCACCGGATCTTCCTTCCCTTGCTGGCCTTTCGGTCCACCTTCTTTCGGATTTTGCTCCGCAATTTCTGAATAGCCAGCCACTGCCTAGGAAAACCAGAAAGATGTAGCAAGGATTATTATGGAGTTTTCTTCCGGTTTTCTTTTGAAAAAAGGCAACTCCCAAAATTGTTTCCAATGTGACTCCAAGCAATCAAAGTCTAACACAAGTCGGAAAAAGTTCAGCACAACAAAAAGTTCCCTGGGCAGGGGGCTCTGACCAACGGCTTCCGTGCCCTGCCTCCAATGGCGGCTGAAAGTGGACAGATCCAGCCCTGCCCCAGATAGCCCAGGCAAGCCTGATCTCAGAAGCTCAGAAGGACCGACCCCGGCAAGCATTTGGACTGGGAGGCAGAGGCAGGTGTGGGAGCTGGCATCGAGGAAAGAGACTGTGCTGTGATGCGGGAGCTCCCTCTGCCACAAACTCACTCAGTGGCCTTAGGCAACCCACGTTCCCTCAGTCTCCCCAGCAGAAATATGGGCACAGTAGTACTGGCCTACTTTATAGGGCTGCTCTAAAGATTATGACAAAATTACCCATGTAATGTGCTTTGAGAAGGCTGTATAAATGCTAACTGTTGTTACAGTCAGCACAGGGAACACGCACAGTTAAGTAAACGTGAGGACTGCCCCTCAATTGTGGCACTCTCCCGAAGACGTGTCAACTCCCAAGTTCAAGCGACACATTCAGTGAAGTCACAGCGTACAGCCCTTCCCAGATTGTACCACTGCATGCTGAACGGGGGTGGGGTGGGGAGGGGAGGGTATCACACATTTAAACCCTACTCCTTGCTCAAAATTATCCACTCACAGAAAATTAGGACAAAAGTCTTCACCTTGCCATGCTAATTATCTAGGGCAAGGGTCCCCAATTTGGTGTAGTGGTTAAGTGCGTGGACTCTAATCTGGGAGAACCCGGTTTGATTCCCCACTCCTCCACTTGCAGCTGCTGGATGACCTTCGGCAAGCCATAGTTCTGGCAGAGCTGTTCTTGAAAGAGCAGTTCTGGAAAAAGCTCTCTCAGCCCCACCGACCTCACAGGGTGTCTGTTGAGGGGAGGGGAGTAAAAAAGGATAGATGTACAGTAAGCCACTATGTTTAAGTCTGGACTGAAGGCCTGGGAGAGGAGCTAGTATCTCTCCGCTGCAACAGGTCGCATTCTGCTTCACAGTCACATGGAACATAACAAAATGACAGACTTTAAGCGACACAAGAGCTTATTTTGTGCTTGCCAAAAGTGCAATGTAGTGCTATGGGGCAAATGCTTATTTCTTTCTCCGATGCTGTGCTTAGAGGGGGGGTGAAACCTAAAATTACAAGAAAGAAAAAAACATTTCCAAAATCCTGTTTAACAAACGGTATACATTTAAACAGCCACTGGCTATATAATTTGGAAGCACATAAAAACAGAGCGGTGGGGACGGGACCAAACCAAATAAAGGGGGGGGGATGTGAACAGGCTGCTATGAAGCAATCTGATGCGTTATGAAAAGGCTCAGGGGTGCTGGCGAAATCGTTTTTTGCCCTTGTTAAAAATACAGCCTAGTAAGGTTTTTTAAGTATGCCTTGCCAGGTTTATTTGGTGGTATGTCTGGAACATTATGGAAACCTCCTCTTGCTATAATTTAAGCAGGACGCAGGCCCCCCCACCCCCAAACCGCACTTAAGCGGTGGTTACATTGTACATTTATCTGACTTCACAATAAAATAGATTACGGTAATTAAGATTATATTAAGATTGTAGTAATTGGATTTTGAGATTTCCCCCCCGATGCAGGGTTCTGCGTTGAGTAAATCAGGTATAGGCGATGCCACTTTCAGGCTTAAAAATAAAAATGTTTATAACTAGCAGCAGGGACTTTCCCTCCCCACCTTGCCTCTCAGCACATCTTTGGCGCATACAGATCTGGTGCAATAAAAAAGCCAGTCCAAAACTACCTCCTCACCACCTCAGCCAGCCCAGACCAGTGCTGACAAGGAAGAGAGGTCCACAGAACATCCAAACACTTGTCTAGAAGAGTATGAATACTAGGATCCAAACCCAAGGCATTACTATTCCCTGCACTGCGTTTCTGCCCTCACAAGAGCCACCCGGGCGGCTAACAATTTAAAATAACCATGATAAAATCACACTTCAAAACCATTAAAACCAACCCCCCGACACACGTCATTAAAATAAATTAAAAGCAAGAGTTAAAATACATACAGTGGGCGCTTTCAGGCATGCTAAATAATGCTGTTTCAATCCACTTCAGGCCATTTGCAAGTGGATTCTGCCATTTCACATAGTAAAATCCAGCTGCAAGGTACTTTGAAAGTGGACTGGAAGTGATTTAGTGTGTGTGTGAAAGCACATCAAAACAGCAATTAAAACATCCGCCAAGGAGGAGGGATCACTGAGGGAAAGCCACACAAACCAAAAAAGTCTTCATCTGCTGGCAGAAGAGGGCAACAGAAGGGGAAAGATGAATCTTCCAGGGGAAGGGGGAGTTCCACAGCTTTGGTGCCACGACTCAGAAGAAGTGCGTGGACTCTAATCTGCGAGAACCGGGTTTGATACCCCACTCCTCCACACACAGCTGCTGGATGACCTTGGGCAAGTCATAGTCATGTCAGAGTTGTTCTCACAGGGACAGTTCTCGAGAGAGCTCTCTCAGCCCCGCCTACCTCACAGGGTGTCTGTTGTGGGGAGGGGAAGGGAAAGGAGATCGTTAGCTGCTCTGAGACTCCGAGTGAAGGGCAAGGGATATAAATCCAATATCTTCTCTTCTTCCTCTTCATCTTCTTCTTCTCTCCTGGGTTGCCACCTGCCTAACCTCAGATGGCAGCGGCCCTGAAGAAGGGCCTCCGTAGATAACTGTAGTGGTTGGGCGAGTTTATAAGGACGCAAAGTCACTGGGCTGAATTCACACAACCAGTGTTTCCAAGATTCATGTATTTATGACTAACTCATGGCTGCCAAGTGGGGGCGGGTATACCCCCGCTTCGAAGGCCTGATTTCCGCTTCCGCGGAATCGGATCCCGGGGGGAACTCCGCCCCCCCCCGAAGCACAGCTTGGCCACGCCTTCAATGTGATCGAAGTCGTGTGTCACTTCCGGTGACGTGCTGGCGGCGCGCGAGCGCTTTGCGCGCGCACACGTCAAAGAACAGCTCCCGGAGCCCGGCAAGGCTCCCCCGCCGGTAAGAACATTTCACTTGGCAACCCTACTCATGACCAGGGGTGGGAGTGGGGAGTTAAATTTCCTACCTGAAGTACTTTTATCTACCCTACCAAGTATTAAATCAGGGTGGAGGCAGGATGTCTGACCAGAACTCCACTCATAAGGAAAAAGAGGTCCCCCAAAGTAGTGAGGGAGTAGTGGAGGTGGTGGTGGAGGGAGGGGGGAAGAGGAAGAGGGGGAGGAGGAAGGGGAAGAGGAGGAAGGAGAAGAGGAGAGAGAGGAGGAAGAAGAATTGGTTTTATGCCCTTCCCTTCACTACCCAAAGGAGTCTCGGAGTGGCGTACAATCTCCTTCCCTTCCCCTCCCCACAACAGATACCCCACCATGAGGTAGGCAGGGCTGAGAGAGCTCTGAGAGGACTGGCCCAAAGTCACCCAGCTGGCTGCATGTGGAGGAGTGAGGAATCAAACCCAGTTCTCCAGATTAAGAGTCCACCACTCTTAACCACGACACCACAGCTGGCAAGTCGCACACAGACCAATGAGTCTTCCCTACCTGCCTGGGATGGCAAAAATCAGAGGACGTGTTGAGCCAGCCTCAGTCTGGAAGTTTCGTGACAACCCTAGTTTGATTTGGAAGCCCAAACAACGGCTCGTTTTGGGATGAGATCTCAGGCATTCTTTCCCCTTCCAACCATATCACCAAAAATTGTCTTTAAAAAACAATACTTTTTTTTTTAGCATCATCAGTATTAAAAAATTGCTAAAGAAAACTGGTGGGACAAAACAGGAAAAGATTGATATTCTCGCACTTCCCAGCACCACCACACCACGAGCTACACCTGGCTCCTACAATACTGGGCCTTGGAAGACACTAAATCCCATTTTTTTTGTTCTGAAAGGTCTTTTTAAAAAGTAATTCCAACCCTGATTTTAAACTGTGTTTTTTTTTAAACCTCTTGTCCTTGCACTACGTAATTACAATAGTAAAATCAAGGTGCAATCTGTCTCCAGCAGTTCTCAGACATCTAGAACCTCAGGTAGGTTGAGAGCTGGGTGCAGTTCTCAAACCACCTTTGCTCATTTTATAGGGCTGCTAAGCAATCCTCAGACTGGATTGTTCTTCCACCCTCCGTTGAGGTTTGGGGGATTCTAAGAAGTCCCCTCAACTCCCCCCCCCGATTTTAGGATTTTTCTGGGAGCCTGTGAGGGTTCCCCAGGTTTGCAAACAGATGTCCCCTCTCTGCACATGGCCCTATTGTGTGGATTTTTTGATTCACACTCTGTGACCTTTGTTCAGGATTAGACACACACACACACACGTTGACTTCTTGTGAAGTACAAACTCTCCAACTCCCCAGAGCACCACATAGAGGGCAGAATGGCCATCTGAGAATACATAAATTGCTCACCCACAAATTACACTAAGCGAAACCCTGGTGTACTGCTCACCTTCCCATTGCTACTTGATCATTTGGGTCCAAGGAGCTGGTTTTACGCTCAATAAGTTCACGGAGAAGCTAGAAATAAGAAAAGAGGAAGCCATATTTTTAAAAAGCAAGTATTTAAAGTTCTATGGATGCTGAAAACACAGACAACTTCAGCTCCTAAAGCCATAAACATTTATTAATACCAAGCGACTTACATAAACCTTTTTTTAGCAAGCACACATTAAAAGCAATATAGACACCCTATAAACACGTGTTTATGACGCACTGTATGCTTCTATAGGGCAGGAAATCATGAGTGGACCCTTTGTACATCAGACAGGGCCACACGTGGAAGAATGTAGGCCAGGGCCAACTGTTTTTGGATACTGAACCAAATAGGACAAGATCTGTTCACAACTTACATTTTAACTTCCTGCAGGTATTCAGGGACCAAAAGCCAACTCTCCCACCTGTCCGTTTAGACAGTGGCCTACCCGAAGAAGGGTCTGTCCTTTTGCTTACACAATCATACACCTTCCATACCACCCCCAGTTAAAAAAAAAAAGCAAATACTGAAATCTGCTCCCAACAGGGCAAAGCAGCAATGCCCAAAGTGATTGCCATTAGAAAACAAGAAGACCTGCAAGTCTACTGACAGAGCACCTGCTTTACACCCAGAAGACACCCAGCATCTCAGGTCAAATAATCTTGGGCAGCAAACAGTGGGGAAAAGACCCTTCTCTAACCAAGACCTGGACAGCCATCGCCAGTCACATTAGACGATGCTTTACCAGGTGGAATGGTGGTCTGATTCAATACAAGACAAGTTTACATAAAAGCCTGGATGTACACAAATGAGCGAACTTGTGAGGAACTGGGCTGTGGCTCTGAGTGCAGAAGGTCCCAGGGCCAGTCAGTGTAAAAGACCCTGACCTGGGTCTCTGAAGCTTCACTGCTAATCCAAGTAGAGAATACTGACCTTGACGGACCAAGGTATAAAGTGGCTTCATAGGTTCTCACACATACACATGCTTTGGATTTATAGCCCTACTGCTGGTTTTTATTACCGAGGTTCAATGTTGCACTGACAGCTAACCTGAGCTTTGAAAGGGCAAGGGACATCCACAGATTAGCCTCTCGCACAGGAAGGCTTCGTGGAGCTCCTAAGGAGTGGGGAAGAGGAGAGAGGAAGCCAGGAAGCGCTTAGGAGTGCACCACGGAACGCCATTAAGGAGACTTATCGTACTACAGTTAATTCCGGACGAATCAATGAGCGCCGCAGCTTTCCCTTCATCATTTTATGATTAGCCTAATCCACCCTCTCTGTATCAGCCCAAAATCTTTAAAAGGTCAGGCAGAAAACACGGGAGAAAGGCAGAGGAGGTGTTCATCTCTGAGCAGTTAACGACCTTAAACCAAACAAAGCAGGGTTGGCGTCTGGAGTAGCAAGTGCCGGCCAGTGGTTCGATGCCATCCGCCGATCCATCTGGGCATCTGGTGGAAGCTGCAGGCACCTGTGACTAGAAGGGGCCCTGGAGAGGGCCAGGATGATCAGCTCACACCAGGCCGCCACCCTTGCTCAGGGTCATAAACACACAGCACCCAAAGAGAGCGAGGTCGCAGCCCTCACAAACAGGGCACTAGACTCAGAGACACAAAGGCACTGCTGGCTCACGCACCCCTTCTCCCTGCTCTCATTCGCCATCCTCCGCGCTGAGTGGAGTTGGGCCAGTCACACACTCTGCCTGACCTACCTCACAGGGCTGTTGTGAGGATAAAACAGAGGAGAGAAGAAGGCAGGAAGCCGTTTTGCGTCTCCACTGGGGAGAAAGCTGGGGTGTATAAATGTATTTTACCTCTCTCAGTATGCCCCCGGAAGAGCGAGCGCTATGCTTGGTAAGTAAGAATCTCCTGGTGGTCCCCGGCCCAAGGGAAATCCGGCGGCCCTCAACCAGGGCCACGCCTTTTTCGGCCCTGGCCCCCACCGGGTGGAGCTCTCTGCCGGAGAACACCCATGCCCAGCAGGATTTGTAAGGCAGAGATGTCCCACCAGGCATTCGGTTGAGGACAGTGATGGTGCAGTATGTGGTCTGGCACTTTCATACCCTCCATTCTCCACGCCCCCCCCTCCCCCCGGAGGTTTGTGGGAGCTGAATTTTCTTCAGCCATCATGGACCTGCATTGTTTTATTTGTTGATATATGTCTTATGTGTTTTATTGTTGGTTTTAACTTAATTTATTTATCGAGATTACAGCCCTTGCACTCTGGGAAGAAGCTACCAACAACAACGCTGTCGTCTCATTTGGGGAAAAAATGCAGGCCAGGAAGGTCTGAGTGTCACTCGGTGTCACTGAAGGGCTCTTGGTGACTTTACAATGGAGTTAAGTTCAACCACCAGAAATGTAAGTGGGTAGGTTTACCCTCTGTAGTGGTAAGAGGCGGTGGTACTTTGTCCCGGAACAAACTCCCTCCCCTTTTCAATTCCATCCTGAAAAACCCAGTTCCACAAATACATTGGCAGTACTTTTCCCAGCACCCTCTGCTATTGAAACGTAAGTTCTTATTTATTCATTCATTTCATTGATACCCCACCTTCCTGCCCAACAGGGACGCCAAGCGGCTTATAGTCATTCTCCTCTCATCCATTTTACCCTCACCCTGTGAGGTGTGCAAGACTGAGCGTGCACAGCCAGCCCAAGGTCACCCGGTATGTTTCCCTGGCAGAGTGGAGATTCAAACCTGGGTCTCCCACATCCTAGCCCAACACTCTAACTACGACACCACACTGGTTCTCGTGCGTAGAGATGTGAAGGCCCAGGAAAAAAGCAGAAAAATTCGGGGGGGTTCAAATATTTTCCAAATAATTTCAGATTGATCTAATTTCTGTGCACTGAGGACAAGCAAGTCCTAGGTTACAAACTGAACTCTCCAATGCAAGAACAAGATGCATTTCTTCCTTTAGGAGGTGCGATTGTCAGAAGAAAATAAAAAAGTTTCAGTTTTGTTTTTGCATGTGGGTGGGTATTCTGTTTGTAATAATTGTTTGGATACACTATATTTTTAATATGCTAGTTGTGATAATTTCATGCCAAGTAAAAATGTCCATAGTCATATTTTATGTTCCTAAAGTAACGGAATGACTTTCAATCTAGAAAAGACAAAAGAAATGCTAATGTGGCATTTTTTTCCATTTTTCCGAAAATTTCCTTTTCCAAAAAAACCTGGGGAAAAAACGGGGTTTTTTCCGAGCTTCAAAATTTCCGGAAATTTTACATCTCTACTCATGCGTGAACTGGACCCTTGGATACTGTCCCGGGGTACGAGAGGAGGGCACAGGATACAGCACCCTTGCTAAAGCCACACAGACCTGGGTCTGGCGGGGGAGAGGAAGAGGAGGAGGAGCTTGGATTTATACCCCGCCCTTCACTACCCAAAGGAGTCTCAGAGCGGCTTACCATCCCTTTCCCTCCTCTCCCCACAACAGGCACCCTGTAAGGTAGGCGGGGCTGAGAGAGCTCTTTCGAAAACTGCTCTTGAGAGAACAGCCCTGAGAGAACTTGTGACTGACCAAAGGTCACACCAGCAGCTGCATGTGGAGAAGTGGGGAACCAAACGCGGTTCTCCCAGATTAGAGTCCATGCTCCTAATCCACTACACCAAACGCATTGGAACTCCTAGGCATGCTACCTAGAATGGAAACCAAGCTGGGTGAGAAACCAAAATCTAAGCTTTTTTTTTTTTTTTAAACAAGTCTAGTTCTTCTGGCGGAAGAAAGTTTTTCCATGGTGGAAGAATCGCAGGAACTAAAGGAAAGTTATTTCAAAAATAAATAAATGGTACTTATTCAGTCATGCACTGATGGCGCTAAAAAACCACACAAACCTCACAGAGATGAGGAAGAGGAGGAGATCAGATTTATACCCCGCCCTTCACTACCCGAAGGAGTCTCAGAGCGGATTACCATCCCTTCCCCTCCTCTCCCTATAACAGACACCCTGTGAGGTAGGTGGGGCTGAGAAAGCTCTTTCGAGGACTGCCCTGACAGAACTTGTGACTGACCCAAGGTCACACCAGCAGCTGCATGTGGAGGAGTGGGGAATCAAACCCTGTTCTCCCAGATTAGAGTCCGCGCTCCTAACCACTACACCGAACTGGAAGCATTTTCTATTTCCAGAAAGGGTCTCCCCTGTTCACAGGCAAGCCATCCTCAACTTCTGGTCTTGCCGTCTAGGAGGCAGGACTTCCAGGGCACTGGCCAAGAAGGCTTAGAAGCTCATAATCTCTATTTTTTTAAAAAAAAAATTAAAGCAAGCACTGAATGGAAGCAAAAGTTTAGAATTAGGTTGCTGGAACAAAAAAAAAATCTCGAAAAAAATCAAGAGGGAACAAAAATCAGCACAACACAAACCTCTACAGCCTAATAATACGCAAGCCACATTAAAGGGTACCACTTTGGTTGGGCTGTCTTTATCAAAACAGATATTTAAAAGATATTTTAAAAAGAAAAACGAATACACATTGTCTCTCCCTCGCAAACTCTTTTGCACTGAAACCACTTGAAAACAAAAACAAAGAAAGGCAATTAAAATGCCCCCTGTGATGTTTTCTTCATTTGCTGATTCTCTCCCCCCACCCCCCAAATTATTATTACTGCAGCAATTATGTTCAGAGCCGTTAAGGGCCAGACAGGCCGTTGCTTTGTTCTTGCAGGGACTGGGGGGTGGGAGAGAGAGAGAGAGAGAATAGAAAACGCAGCAAGCGCTTCTCTCCGTCCTGTTTATCTGATTGATTCCCCAACATCTTCTTGGCACACAATCTATCAGTTTATCTCTCCCACTTCATCACAGTCACTCCTGGCAGCTAAATACAAGATCCAAATCCAGCCTTACGCCGACAGACGACACAGTAAACCTGTGTAACTCCAACACTGCTCTGTAAACACCTGCCCTTAAGGGCTCAGCGGGGAGGGGAGGAAAGAGGGCTGCGTGTCTCCCATGCAATATCGCAGAGTGCAGGAAGAGAGATCAGGAGAGGCCGTCTGAAGAGGCGCCTGCGGTTTGACCCTATTCTGCACCAACTGCTGGGTAACTGGCTCCCTTCTCAGCTGTGCTCATGCCGGAGGAGCTGCACAAGAAGCTCCAAGAAGCCTGCTGTGACCTCACTGGGCAATGCACATCAGTGCAGGGAGAGCCCTGCTGGATCAGGCCAATGGCCCATCCAGTCCAGCAGTCTCTTTCCCACGGTGGCTAAATAAAACTCGCAGGAGCACAGAGACCAAAACCTCCCCTGGTTCTACCCACCCAGCGACTCAGAGGTACAGTGCCCCTGAACACATAGCCTTTTTGGCTGAGAACTACTGGTGGACCAAGCCTCCACGATCTTGTTCTGAACGCTTGTTAAAGTAATCCCAGCTAGGGACCTTCATGGCATCCACTCACTGAGTAAGATGGTGCTTCCTTTTGTCTGCCCTGAATCTGCTGCCCATCAGCTCTGTGTGTATGGGGGGGGGGGATTCTGCGATTTTATCAAGTATTTGGCTACTCAAGTCTACCTTTACATCCACAAGGACTAGACATTTTTTTAAAAGATGGTGAACCCTGTATACCAAATCATGCCTCGTTAAAAGGTAAAGGTAAGGGTTTCCCTTGCTCGAAAGCCATTCGAATCTGACTCTAGGGGGCGGTGCTCATCTCTGTTTCCAAGCCGAAGAGCCAGCGCTGTCCGAAGACATTGCCGTGGTCATGTGCCCAGCATGACTAAACGCCAAGGCTCACGGAACACTGTTACCTTCCCACCGAAGTGGTACCTATTTATCTACTTGCAATTTCTTGCTTTTGAACTGCTAGGCTGGCAGGAGCTGGGGCCAGAGACGGGAGCTCACTCCGCCATACGGCACTTGGGTCTCGAACTGCCGAGCTACAGACCTTCCGGTCTGCAACTCAGCGTCTTAACCTTGCTTAGAGAACTGGAAATACACAAGTTCTTCGGCAGGGTCTGCTTCAGCATAACAACTCTGAATTCTTAGCAACACATCCATGATCTTTCTTGTGCAGCTACAACCAAGTTTGATCCCACAGGTCTACAGGACAAGTTATGGTTTAGAATTCAAATGCTCCTTGTTATGTATTTTAACATGGGTGCAGTTTAGCAAGACACGGACGGGTCTTTCAGACTTGTGCAATCTCTCCCCTCCCTGGTTACTTCCTCTACAGCTGAATCAGCGGTCTGCAGCCACCACTCCTGTCTGGCGGATCACAACTCCACACCCTGGTTTGCCTCCAGTATCAAAGTAACTGGCAGGGATCAGCAAGGGGGGAGAGGGAAGCCATGATCACATCACCAACCCTGAGCCACGGAAACATAAATACACCTTGATGCCCCCCAAGGCACTGGGTCTCAGCTTGCTATTTTGTTGTTTGGCCAAACCACATGGGTGGTTTTGAGGTCCTGGCACCATCCAAAAATTCAGCTCTCTCACTGCCAATGTTCCCTCTAAGCTGAGTTAGTGTGGGCTAGCTCACAGCCTTTTCGCCTCTGGCTCACACATTTTTGTCATAGCTCAGAAAGGATGGCTCCAGAGCAAACTAACTTACACAGCAGCCAAATCGCTCGCTCACACCTTTAATGCCAGTAGCTCAGAAAGTAGAATTTTTGCTTGCAAGACTCCACAGCTTAGAGGGAGCACTGCTCACTGCTAATGCCTAACTGCTAGTCAGGAGTTAACAGGAGTTCTGACTGACCTCAAACCTTCATTGTGGACAAGGGGGATCCAATAGATATTGTTTACCTTGACTTCCAGAAAGCTTTTGATAAAGTTCCTCATCAAAGGCTCCTAAGTAAGCCCAAAAATCATGGGATAAAAGGACAAGTCCTTTTATGGATCAAAAACTGGCTAATGAATAGAAAACAGAGAGTGAGTATAAATGGGCAGTTCTCTCAGTGGAGGGGGGTAAGCAGTGGGGTACCGCAGGGATCAGTACTTGGTCCACTGCTTTTTAACTTGTTCATTAATGATTTGGAGTTGGGAGTAAGCAGTGAAGTGGCTAAATTTGCGGATGATACGAAGTTGTTCAGGGTGGTGAAAACCAGTGAGGATTGTGAGGCACTCCAAAGGGATCTGTCAAAGATGGGCAAGTGGGCGTCAACATGGCAAATGGGGTTCAATGTGGCCAAGTGCAAGGTGATGCACATTGGAGCCAAAAATCCTAAATATAAATACACGTTGATGGGGTCTGAACTGGCAGAGACTGATCAAGAGAGAGATCTTGGAGTTGTAGTAGATAACTCACTGAAAATGTCGAGACAGTGTGTGACTGCAATAAAGAAGGCCAATGCTATGCTGGGGATTATTAGGAAGGGTATTGTAAACAGATCAGCCAATATCATAATGCCCCTATATAAATCAATGGTGCGACCTCATCTGGAATACTGTGTGCAATTCTGGTCACCACACCTTAAAAAGGATATTATAGCTTTGGAAAAAGTGCAGAAAAGAGCAACTCGAATGATAAAAGGGTTGGAACACTTTCCCTATGAGGAAAGGTTAAGGCGCTTAGGGCTCTTTAGCTTGGAGAAACGACGACTGAGGGGTGACATGATTGAGGTTTATAAGATTATGCATGGGAAAGAGCAGGTAGAGAAAGAGGTACTTTTCTCCCTTTCTCACAATACAAGAACCCGTGGGCACTCCATGAAATTGCTGAGCGGTCGGGTTAGAACGGATAAAAGGAAGTACTTCTTCACCCAAAGAGTGATTAACACTTGGAATTCACTGCCACAGGAAGTGGTGGCAGCTACAAGCATGGACGGCTTCAAAAGGGAATTAGATAAGCATATGGAGCAGAGGTCCATCAGTGGCTATTAGCCACAAGGTATAGATAGGGGCTCTGGGGCAAGTGATGCTCTGTCTTCTTGGTGCTTGGGGGGGTCAACAGTGGGAGGGCTTCTAATGTCCTGGCCCCACTGGTGGACCTCCTGATGGCACTGGTATTTCTGGCCACTGTGTGATACAGAGTGTTGGACTGGATGGGCCTTTGGCCTGATCCAACACTGGCATCTCTTATGTTCTTATTAGGACCTGGCAGGACATTCCAAATGCTGGCAAAGGACCCTCCCCAGGCCTGTAGCCAGGATTTTGTGGTTTGCTGGGTAAAATTATTTTCTGGTGGGGCTGCCATTGTTTGCCATGGTCTCAAGTGGTGCACCTTCCCATCTTGGGGGGTCCCCAGTTTCAAACCCTGCCCCCCCCAATACTTGCGGCAGATTCCCTTCTCCCCCCCCCCCCGCCCCAGCCCATGCCGGATCCACCCCACCCTCCCCCGTTTCCCTTCCTGGATCACCACAACACTTGTCTCCAAGGCAGAACAGCTGCTCTTCCCGCTGCCTTGCTAAGCCCCACCCACCCACCGTTTGCAAGGCACGTCCCGGGTGGAGGAGGGAGGTGATGGGGGCAAGGTGAGGAGGCTCCAGAATGGCTCCGGCGCCGGGGCTCAGCCAGGCAGCAGCATCCAGCCCAGTCCACTTTGGCTGATTTTTGTATTTCAAAAAAACAACTTTGGACATTTCAACTGGCCACTTTTTAACTATTTGGGGTCAGCAGCCCTTGGGAGACATGAGGGTTTGCACTCTGGAAAACGGCTATGAGCCATCAGAGTCCAGGAGAGAGAGTGGAATCTGAAAGGAGTGAATAAACAAAGAAAATGATCCAAGATGAATGCTCAGCGCAGGAAGGACACCAGGTATCGTCAGCCCGAGGACGTCTGGGACTCTCCAGTCTGCTTGGCCAGGGCAAAGTGTGGGAGTGTGCACCTTTTAAAAAACATTTTAAAATGTTTTTTTAAAAAATATATATATATTAAAAATCATTTTAAGAAGGAAATCTTGTGGGGCTGGCCCTTTAAGGAAGGGGGTGGAGCCCTACAATCCCACCCTGGCTACTGGCCTGATCCCCCCCCCTCCTGCTCTCACCTCGCCGGCCAGCGGGAAAAATGGCAAGGGACAGAAATGGCGTCTGTGAAAAAAGTGGACTTGACGTCGGCTGACGGTCTAGAAACTCTATGGTACTACTGCAGAGACTCTGACATGGATAGCCCAGGCTAGCCGATTCTCGTCAGATCTCAGAAGCAAAGCCAGGTCAGCCCTGGTTAGTATTCAGTCTGGGGTTGCTATGCAGAGGCAGACAATGGCAAGCCACCTCTGCTCGCCTCTTGCCTTGAAAACCCTTCGGGGCCACCGTAGGTTGGCTGCGAGCCGACGGCCCTTTCCACCACCAAAATCATCGGGAATCGACTGATGCACGGTCACCGCACTGTCACATCCTAGTTTTTGCCTGGACATGATGCTGGCACATAGCCCAACATCATTTCCACCCTTTGCCCTACCCCTGAAGCTACCTACAATCCTACCTACAACCCTACAACCACCTGGCATCCCTAAGCAGTGGGACTCCCCCAAAACTGAAATTAAGTGTTAAGATACATAAATTAAAAATCATCATTATATCCAAATGTTACAATTTGTAAAGAGATTTGTAAAAGGCCAACATTCTAAAGTCATGCTGGCGAACATTACGGTTACAACCAAAGCAAACCTGGCGAAGGACCAACTAACCCCACCTGCCTGGCTGCCTCTGAGCCTTTTGGGACTGAGAGAGCCAGTTTGGTGTAGTGGTTAATTGCGCGGACTCTAATCTGGGAGAACCGGGTTTGATTTCCTCCACTTGCACCTTCTGGGTGACCTTTGGCAAGCCATAGTTCTGGCACAGCTGTTCTTGAAAAAGAGCAGTTTCTGTCAGAGCTCTCTCAGCCCCACCTGCCTCACAGGGTGTCTGTTGTGGGGAGGGGAAGGGAAAGGATTTTGTAAGCCCCTCTGAGACTCCTTTGGGTAGTGAAGGGCGAGGTATGAATCCAATCTCTTCTTCTTTTCTTCCTGAGGCCCCCCCCCCCCCCTGGCCCTTCCTCATCCACGGCCTTCCAGTCGCTCTCCTCCCAGCCAGCGGCACCCCAGGGGCAAGCAAAGTCCCGCAGTGCAGGATGACTGATAAAACTCATTTACCAAAGAAAGTTGCAATTTGTTTTGTTTGTTTGTTATTCCAGCATCAGGCTTTTTTGGGGGGTGGGGGGGGAGCAGAAGGAAGGAGAGAGAAAGAAAAAAGCCCGTACCTCTCCCTCCCTCCCTGCAGTTGTAATATTTCATTAGGATCAGCAATCCCAACTAAAATTTATTAGTCAAAACAGAACAACTCCAGTCGGACCCCCACCTATTCCATTAGGAGTGACAGATGGCGTTTCCTGGTGCCTAATTATTAAGTAGGAAGCGCAAGTAAATCACATCGGCGCTAAGCCCTGATGTGTGAAGACTGAGATGCAGCACAAGCCACCGCGGCAACAGAGTCACGACACTGGAGTACACCGCCACTGGGGAAGTGCCCCCCACCTATCGAAATAGTGCTACGTGACATGCACTGACGGCTGTTCCAAATATCACTTTGTTTGTGCCACGTGGCATGGCTCATTGGCACAAGTCATCTGCGGCCATTTGTTGAAGAAGACAGCTCTTTCTAGGTGCTATTGGCTTGTTATGAACAGACTGGAATGTGCATGTGTTTCAGAGGGAGTGTGCAGGGAACTGCACATCTGAAAGCTCCTCACACTGTGTGTGTGTGTGTGTGTGTGTGTGTGTGTAAAGTGACACTCCTAGCTTGTCAGAGTGAGTGTGCAGGGAACTGCACATTTGAAAGCTCACACTCGTGTGTGTGTGTGTGTGTGTGTGTGTGAAGCGACACTCCTAGCTTGTCAGGGAGAAAGCAAAGTTATACCCTTTTCCCCACGGACTGCCAACTGGGAATCCAGACCCAAATGGCAAGTTATATCCTACAGATCCTTCTCGACAGAAAAGAGGTCCCCAACATGGTGCCCGCTGAGACCTATGCTGGTGCCCAACAAGTGTTAATAGAAAATGGGTGGGGCTTTGCCCAGTAAGGCTTCTGATTGGCCACTGGAATTCTGTTGCCTGTGCCAATCAAATGTTGCTGCGTCACTGTGTAACTGAAGGTAAGCTGTGGCAGCCATTTTGTGACTAAGCACTCTCCTGCAGCAGCCATTTTGTGGCGGAGCCCACTACACTGTGTCAGAATTCCAAAGGTGCCTGCAGGCTCAAAAAAGGTTGGGGACCCCTGAGATGGAGGCACCTTCCTATCACGGAAGGAGTCTTCTGATACCAGAAGGAAGGGCCTCTGCTATAGAAATGGATCTGAAGAAACCACCTCAGGATCTTCAAATCCCCTACCCCCGAGCCTGTTGTGGTCTGTAGGGCTCTGCTGGAGCAGCTGGAAGGAGTGAGGGAAAACAGGTCGGAAGGGGCATTCTTCTCCGTCTCCTGATGCATCCGGGCATTTATTTAATTCAATTTTTGTCCTGCCCTTCCTCCAGAGAGCACTTGGTCTCCCTCAATTTTACTGACTATTTCCACACAGGCCATAAAGGTCCAGTCCCGAGGATTCCGGGAAGTGGATCTTCCCCCCTGGTTCCTCAGAGCATTGTAGTGCATTTCTGCACCTCTGGGGTTTCCTCAGCTTTCCTCCGTTCTTCCCCTAACCTGCTTTGCTATGAAGTTTTGGGAAAGACTGCAGCAGTGACTGGGGTGGCTGCCACATGTGAGGGGGAGGAGGAGTTCATATTCTCCCAGTCCCACTCAACCGACAGTCCTTTTCCCGCCCCGGGGGGGGGGGGGGGTCTTTTCCTTCAAACTGGCAACAGAATAATAGTATGTATGTGTATTGTGTTCTCTACATTCCCAACTTTATTTTTAAAGGAGATCTCTAGCCTCTTCACTGCAGAGATAGGCCTTTCCCCTTATACCTCGGCAATGAAAGGAGCTAGCTAGAAACTTTTAAAAGAAAATCAAAGCTTGGAATCCAGAAAACAGGATAATCAGATTACTATAATGTCATCATAATGTAACAATATTCAATTGCCATTTTTTTCTCGAAAATGAAAAAGGTCCAGTGGTGCACCGGGGGGGGGGCGGGGGGGGCAAATGTGGGGAAGCCAGCCACTTGGAATGTTTGCAGCCACAGTGGCAATGGGGAAACCACAGACGTATGTCCCAGTGCAGAAAATATCCTCCTTGCAACCTCCCTGTGACGTAGATTAGGCTGAGAGCAGGTAACAGGCCTAAGCTCTGGAACTCTCTTGCCAGGGAGAGTCGTCTGTCCCCTTCGGTTGCCCCCTCCTGCCAGCAGCTGAAGCCTTTTTTTGTTTCATTTGGCATTCCCTCAGTGACCCCTCCATCCCGACTCATGTTTTAATTGCTGTTGGTTATCTCTTTGTATGAATTTTTAACTCTGTTTTTAATTTGTTTTAATGATGTGTGCTAGGGGAGGCTGATTTTAATGGCTTTAAAATGTGATTTAATCACGGATGTTTTAAAATGTTAGCTGTCTTGGTGGCTCTTGTGAGGGAAGAAAGGCAGGATATAAATTCTGTGAATAAATACATAAATAATAATCCCACTCAGCGGGCTTCATGGCAGAATGGGGATCTTAACGCAGCTTTCCCAGATCCTAGTCCTGGGTTTTAATAATAATAACTACACCAAGGTGGCACTCCAATTTAAAAGGCACAGTTATCTGCCTTCGGGCTGGAACTCAGAAACCCTACTCATCTGTTTTGTTACTTAAGTCTATCTCTACCCCACCTCGAGCAGATTTTGGGAAGGTGGCAAACAGAAATGGGGGAAAATATATTTTTTAAAAAATTAAATGATAGGACTTAAAATAATTCATGAAACTAAACAATAGCACAAACTTAGGCAACATCAGTACGACTGTGCTCATGCACATGACAGAGCAGCCATCAATAAAAACAGCAGTGTACAAACAATTACAGGATCAAAGCAGCTTACAGAAAACAAGTACAGCGGGAGAAAGAGACGAGGCCTGTCAAACGCTGGCAGGGTAGGATAAAAATCCAGATAATGCCCTGGCAGAATAAAAAGGGTTGAGACCAGTGTTCCCTCTAAGCTGAGTTAGTGTGGGTTAGCTCACGGCTTTTTAGCCTCCAGCTCACACATTTTTGTCTTAGCTCAGGAAGGAGGGCTCCAGAGCAAATTAACTGATGTCGTGGTCAAATCACTCGCCCACAACTTTAATGCCAGGAGCTCACAAAGTAGAACTTTTGCTCACAGGAGGACTCCACAGCTTAGAGGGAGCACTGGTTGAGACGTGCTTAGAAATCAATGAAGTACTGCATTTCCTTGACGTGCTAGCCTTCTGCATGCAGGAAGTCATAAATGGGAGGTCTCCAAAAACCTTGATCACAAACTCAGTTTGCCGTGTAGTGGACAGAGCGGGCAGGCCTGGCACCAAGCCCCTGCTTGCCTGTGAAGTGCTGCAGATGACCTTGGCCATGGCTGGGTGGCAGAGCATCTGCTTGGTCCCCTGAAAGTCCCAGGTTCAAGACCCAGCATCTCAGGTTGACACGATCAGGTGGTAAGGGATATGAAAGACCTCCACCTGAGACCCTGGAGAGCCACTTCCAGTTGGAGTAGACGAGACTGGTCGTGATGGACCACGGGTCTGATTCAGCGTAAGGCAGCTTCGTGTGTTCGTGTGACCTTAAACCTGTCACACTCTCAATGTAATCTATGTCACAGGGTTGGTGTGAGACCAAAGTAGAGAAGACGAGTCATGTGCGCTGCCCCAAGTCAATCCATCGAGGGGGAGGAGGAGGAGGAGAAGAGGAGATTGGATTTATACCCCACCCTTCACTCAAAGTCTCAGAGGGGCTTGCAATCTCCTTCCCCTTCCCCTCCCCATAACAGAGACCGTGTGGGGTAGGTAGGGCTGAGAGAGCTGTGTTGAGAATTGCTCGTGAGAGAACAGCTCTGAGAGAACTTGTGACTGACTCAAGGTCACACCAGCAACTGCATGTGGAGGAGTGGGGAATCAAACCTGGTTCTCCCAGATTAGAGCCCACGCTCCTAAGCACTGCACCAAACTGGCTCTCTCACAGTCTAAAGGCATCAAGCTGCAGCACAAAGATTGTGCTTCTTATCACATGCGTAAGAGAGTTCTGAGATCTGGACTGGGAGGCTGATTGGGGGAGCAGCCCCCACTTGTAGCAAGGCTGGGGCGAGGACGGATGGCCTTTGGGGAATTCAGGCTCTGCTGTTTTGCAAACACCTCAGTATTGATCCTCAGCTCTTGGCGGGAGGAGTCAGAGACAGATATAAATCTTACTTCTGAGCAGTGACCCATAAGGAACTCTGTTACAGACAAGGCCAAGTCTTCTTGTTAACGGAGAAAAGTATCACATTTTCTCTGTAACTCATTAGGAGACCCACCCCCCTCCAAACCTAGCTTTAAAACATGCTATTAACCATCTACTCAGCCATTCCAAAGACACATGCCTGGGATAAGATTATCGTATTGTCATTAACCTAAGGGGGACAGTCGGAGGCATTGCCTGCTTCCGCGAAAGAAACTCTAAACGCATCTAATGAGAGCCACGAGATCAACTGTCCATATTAATCGCTCACCAGTTTAATTAAGGTAAACCGGCATGTCAGAAAAAAAACAACCCTGCCCTGCTCGCCCCCTCATTCGTCACCACCGCTGACTTGTAAATTCCCTGGATTGGTCCCTGCTCTGCTATACGATGCATTACCAAAGGAAAATTTGCGCAACATTGCAGCTGCTCTCTTTACAACTCATATGTACTCCTCTTCATCTACTTACAATCGAGACTGTAACAAAAACTTCAGGGGCCTAAGGAATGAAAAACGCAAGTCATAGACACTGGGTCACGCCAGGGACACAATCTAGTGTAGCGGGCACCTAAAAGCCTCCAGCCAGACACAAACACAGCTAACAGGCCTTAGAAGCTCTGCATATTGGTTTTATTCATTAAATCTATATATCTAATAGCCAAGTTGCCCCCGTGAGTGCGGATCCCTAAATCAGCGCTCCGGGGGCACTTGGGGGGGAGGGGGAGGTTTGTGCACACGTGGGCCAGTCCCCACGTGTGCACAAAAATCCAAAAAGTTGAAAAAAAATTCGGGGGGATGTTTAAATCCCCCTGAAAGTACCAGAGCATCCCCTGCGCATGCGCAGGGAACGCTCTGTAGCTGGCCCTGCTGCCGCCGCCTCCTTGGAGCCAGCCGGGCAGGCAGGCGGGCGGGGGAGGACCGGCCTCGCCGCCGCCACGCCCGGCAAAGGGGGGGGAAGGACCGGCCTCTCCGCCGCCACTGCCTCGGAGCCGGGCGGCCGGGGGGAGGACCGGCCTCGCCGCCACCGCTGCCGCCGAGCCCAGCAAAGGGGGGGGAAGGACCGGCCTCTCCGCCGCTGCCTCCGCCTCAGAGCCGGGGGGGGAGGACCGGCCTCGCCGCCGCCGCCACCTCCTCGGGGAGATTGAGCGGGGGGGATGGAGGAGACGGAGCTCTTCTCCCCCCCCCGCGAGTATCGCGGGTCCCCCTCTTGTTCATTTCTAACCTTTCTTCCATCCTAGAACTCAGGGTGGTATTTCCACGAGGTTCTTAAAGAGGTCACTTGTTGTCAGACTCCTGGAGAAATCAGTTCCCAACAACAGTCATTCAGAAGAATAGAAAGTTTACTGAGACATTGATATGATCCAGACTCTTAACATTTCTGTGTTAGAACTGGGGAAAAGCGCGCGAAGCAAGCAATTATACCTAGATCAACAGGACCCTAATGGCCAAGGGCCAATCACACCTCAGCTAGAGGCCCACTGAAATAACGGCCCATAGTTCTGAGAGGAAAGATGATGCCAGGCTGGACTGGGGCTCAAGGTTATGTGTCTGGGCCGAATGAGTATAACAAGAAACAACAGTGAAGCGGCAAAAAGCAAAGTAGACATTCTTCTCACTCCCCTACATCCCCATGGCAACCAAGCCCCGAGGAAGCAGGCGAAGTTGACACCCGTTCAGGAAATGACCAAACCAGGCCCTTTTGTCAAGGTCGTCACATCCAGTGTACTGAGCCGTAAGACTCTCCATGGGCTCAGAGTGTAGCCTAAGAGCCACTGATAGACATATCTGTCATCATGGGCACCTTTAATGTTTGATGGGGGGGGCATGGCTCAGTGACAGCACACCTGTTTTGAATGTAAAGGGTTCTAGGCCTAATCTGGCACTTCCAGTTGAAGGGTCTTGGGTGTCAGGAAAGAGCCTTCTTACCTGAGACTCTGAAGCGCCTCTGCCAATTGGAACAGACAATAATGAGCTGGACGGACCAATGGTCAGAACCAAAGCAAGACAGCTTTCACCCACGCAACTGGGTCTTTTCAATGAGAAGAGGCCGCACGTTCTGCCTGGAAGAGGTCCCGGGCTCAATTCTTGGCAACGCTGGGTAAAGGATCTTCAGTAACATGTCTCGGAAGAGTGCCTTTTCTGCCTGATGCTCTACAGCAGGGATTCCGAACCTTTTTGAGCCTGCAGGCGCCTCTGGAATTCTGACAAGGTGTGGTGGACACGGCCACAAAATGGCTGCCACGAAACGGCTTTTGCAGGAGGCGTGGCCAGCTACGAAACTATGGTCACACAGAGAAGATCCTTGTGCTGTGGTGGCAGCTGCTGCTAAAGCAACACTCTCAAAAATCTGTACAGCCAATCAAATCTCCCACAGCCAATCAGAAGCCTTGCTGGGCAAAAGCCCCACTGGGCCCCACCCAATTCCTAGAAACACTTGGCGGGTGCCAGGAAAGATGCTGGCAGGTGCCCGGGTGTCCAGGACATCTGCTCTTTCAGCACCCTTCACCCGATTCGAAAAGGATCTAAGTTAGCGGGCACCACGGTGCCTCGCAGCAGCAAATTCTGCTACGTTAACTGTGCCACTGTGAACCCTCTGGTTGCTTCCTGTCCGGAGCCCACCAATGATCAACGTCACTGCATCTCTCCCACACACGCACACAAGATCCAGTTTGAGCAATGAATGAAAAACACCACTACTAGCCCCTCTCCTTATGGTGGTGGAAAGCACCATCAAATTGCACCTGGAAAGAGGTGGTTTGCCGCTGCCTGCCTCCGTGTAGTGACCCAGGATTTCTTTGGTGGTCTCCCATCCAAATACTAACCTGGGCCTGGCCTGCTTAGCTCCCGAGAGCTGACAGGATCAGGCTAGCCTGGACCATCCAGGTCAGCATCTCTGTGTATTACCATAGAGTTTTTAGAGCATCAGCTGAAGCCAAGTCCAGTTTTTCCCCGGACGTGATGGTGGCTCATATCCCGACGTAATTTCTGTCCCTTGCGGTTTCTCCAGCTGGCCGGAGAGGCAAGGGAAGGTGGGAGTCCCCATGCCAGGGGACTGCCCCCACTTAGCTTCCGAGAGCTGACCGGATCAGGTCAGGGCCCTCTCCTCACAGAGACCAGAATGATGTACAGCTCCACCCCCCACCCCCGGTTGTTTGTATCCATCCAGACAGACAAAGAGTTCTGGTAGAACTCAAAAGCCTGCATGCTGTTAAAATGCATTGAAAATATCCACATGTACTAATTATAAAGAAAATTGTTATAAGATGATGTATAGGTGGTACATGACACCAAAGAAAATTGCAAATATGAATACGAACATGTCAAGTAAGTGTTGGAAATGTAAAAAAAAGGAAGGTTCATTTTATCATATGTGGTGGACGTGTGACAAAGCTAGGGCTTTTTGGACTCAAATCCATCTGGAGGTAGAAAAGATCTTAAAATGTTTATTTAAAAAGGAACCGGAATTGTTTCTTTTGGGTTTAAAAATGGAGGAAGTTAATGCAGAAAAAAGAACTTTGATGTGGTACATGGTGACAACAGCTAGACTTGCTTATGCACAAGGTTGGAACAGGAAGCTATACCGGGAACTGACGACTGGATTAAGAAATTGTTATTTGCAGTAGAGATGGACAAAATAACAAGGAAACTGAACAATAGAGACGCAGAGGATTTTTTTTAAAGACTGAAAAGATCTAAAAGACTACTTGGAAAAATATGGAGATGTAAAAGATACCTTATTTAGTTTTGATAATTATTAAAAATAGAACCATATTGAGAGTATTGAAAATGAAGATAGAGGGAGTAGACATAAGAGTTGCCTAATGAAATATAAGAAGTTTGAAAAACAACATTGAACTGGGACTATGAACGCAGGAGATCGAAGCACTGTGGGAAGCCATATATAAGGGAGAGAAATGGGAGGGGCATATAACGGGGGGGGGATGATGAAAGTATTAACTGTTGATGGTTATATCCTAAATAAAAACTATGATACCAAAAAAAAAAGCCTGCATGCTGTTCTGTGCCAATTTTGGTAGGTCCTGGCAAAAGGGACTGCCTGGCTTGTGTTCTGGGGGTTTGCCTAGAGATGTGAAGGCCTGGAAAAAAAACTCCAAAGCTTGCAGCCGCCGGGCCTTGCCGGCCTTCCCCCCTCGGCTCTAAAGTGAGGCCCGCGGCTTTGCGGCGCCGGGGCCCGCCCCCCCCCCCCCCCC
>NW_015172021.1:569051-582918 GCF_001447785.1 Gekko japonicus | reverse complement strand
GCATGCGCAGGGGATGCTCTGTTACTTTTGGGGGGATTTAAGTATCCCCCCGATATTTTTTTCAGGTTTTAAGATTTTTGCGCACACCTGGGGACCGTCCCAAGTGTGCACAAAAATCTCCCTCCCCCCCAGGTGCCCCCGATGCGTGGATTTTGGTATCCTCACACAGGGGGCATCTTCGGAATTAGATATATAGATATTTTAAGACAAGGTATTCAAATATTTTCCAAATCATTTCTAAAAAATATGTATGGTATCAGATTGATCTAATTTCTGTGCACTGAGGACAAGCAAGTCCTAGGTTACAAACTGAACTCTCCAATGCAAGAACAAGATGCACTTCTTCCTTTAGGAGGTGCTATTGTCAGAAGAAAATAAAAAGGTTTCAGTTTTGTTTTTGCATGTGGGTGGGTATTCTGTTTGTAATAATTGTCTGGATACACTATATTTTTAATATGCTAGTTGTGATAATTTCATGCCAAGTAAAAATGTCCATAGTCATATTTTATGTTCCTAAAGTAACAGAATGACTTTCAATCTGGAAAAGAAAAAGAAGTGCTAATGTAGAATTTTTTTCAATTTTTCCAAAAATTTCCATTCCCCCCCCCAAAAAGGGAAAAAATGGTTTTTTTCCCAACCTTCAAAATTTTTGGAAATTTTACATCTCTAGTTTTGCCTGGGTTTGATGCACCTACCTGCAGCCTCCACATTTAAAGAGGCAGGTACTTGCTTGTGGGCGTGCACACACTTAACAGATGTACAGATGTACGGGGACATAATTCGGTTAGGAGCCAAGTAAAAAACAGAAAGAGACAGAGCGGCAAGGCATTCCGGGGACGGTCTCTGGTCAACTTTAACTGGTCGTGCTCCTGCCCCAGAGCACAGCTTTGCAGCCCTGGTTTACAAGCCGGCTGAATAACGAGAAGCCCTTTATGAAGCCAATTTAACCAGGAGGTGACAGAAAACATACAGCTGCTTTCCCCCTCAGAATCGCCTCACCGCTGAATAAGACTTCAGCTCCAATCTCGCTGCCAAATCCTACTCAGTGGAAGAAAATTAACCAGGTCAGTGGAATGGGTACTTGGCAGTGTCTGTCAAGGGGGCCCAGTGTCTCCTCAATTACTTGGACACAATGAAGTGGCAATCTTTACAGATCATCTCTCCCAAGCAGCACATTGGGGATGGGAGGAAAAGAGAAGGCTTTGCTGGGGGGGGGGGGAGATACGGGAAGGGAAATATGGATGGTGCAGCTGGGGGAGCGAAGTGGGAGAGAAGAGGCAGCAGAAGAACGGCTGCCCGGCAGCAAAGGCGCCTACATCTGACGTGCAGAGGGCGGAGAGGAAAGCTATCACAGTCCACTGCCAAAGTCAGGGAAGAGATGGAAGTCACCGCACTCCCAAGCACCATATTGAGAGACGGTGGGGTTTCCGGGGCACAAGCCCATCCCCCGCTGTGCCGCCAGATGTTAGCACCTGCAGGGACAGACACCCCCCCCACACACATATACACTTTTTGCCACCAGCAAATGCAAGCGGCAGCAATATCGAGACATTCCCAAATTGTTTTCAAAAATAATTAAATAAAAGAGGGAGAGAAGGCCCCTGTGAGTTGGCAGGTTTCTCGAAGGTGCTCCAGAGCTGCTGCTGATTCTCCCCCTCCCCTCGGGTAACCACCCAGACACGGCAAAGCCTGGCAGCGCCGCTTGTTTAAACTCAGGCAGCTCCTCTTCCTTCCGAGACCTCTATTAGTTTAAGCTTTAATTTAGATTAACCCTGGCACCCCAATTAACTGGGGAGGGGGGATGAGGAAGACGTGACGTATCGGAGCTCTGAAGCTCCCCGCCTTTTCCCTCTCAGGTTGACTGCACCCCTCTTGGTCCCAATGGTTTCTTATTAGTGCCATGTTAGGGCTGCCAAGCCGTGGCGGGGGATCCGCACGTCTTCACAGGATCCCTGCCGCGGGGGGACAGCGATACGCGTTGCACCGGCGGTGCAACGCGTATCGCTGTCCCCCCCGCGGCAGGGATCCTGTGAAGACGTGCGGATCCCCCGCTGCGGCTTGGCAGCCCTATGCCATGTTCATGTGCCAACTGCCCTCCCAGGCACTTCAGTGCAAGGTGATTACTACATCTTTTTTGCCACCCTCCGGTGTCATCTCACACAGACCTTTCCTTTGGCCAGTGCTTTCAAGTAACGTTTGAAATGTGGTACTGGAGGAGAGCTTTGCGGATACCAGAAATACAAACCAGTGGGTTCTAGATCAACTCAAGCCTGGGTTCTCCCTAGAAGCTAAAATGACTAAACTGAGGCTATCGTACTTTGGCCAAGTTATGAAAAGACAGGACTCGGTGGAAGTCGCAATAATGCCAGGGAACTTTCCAGCAGGAAAAGAGGAGATGGTCTGACTCCATCAAGGGAACCACAGAGGCCCTCAGTTTGCAAGACCTGAGCAAGGCTGTTAATAATAGGACGTTTTGGAGGACATTAATTCATAGGGTCACCATGTCAGAAGCAACTTGACTGTGTTTAACACACACGCAAGAGCGACAAGGTCACCCTGGCCCCAGAATGAGCTGATGTGAGACAGCAAGAACTCCAAGCCACATCTAGAGTTTCCAACCCTGCTCCCCAACAGGAGTTAAATTGTGTGTGTGTGTGTGTGTTCTGGTGCACTGGCATTTGTTTTCAAAGTGTTTTGTCCACATGATCGGGGGGTGGGGTGGGGGGGACAGGTCTGAAAAAACTGGTACCTGGAATCAGTCCTAACCAAATCTAGCCTAAGTTCTAAAGTCAACTCTGCCGTGCACTTCTGGGACACTTTGAGCAAGTAATTTCCCCCACCCCCCACCCCTACATCTGCAAAAGCCAAACATCATAAAAACTTGCAAGATTATCAGCAATGTCAAGTTCAGCGGAGAGGATTGTGATCCAGCACACAGCTGAGAACACTCAAAGCCCTGAAATTAAGTCAGCACAGCTTAAGAACATGTAACTGTGTGGTGCCTGGTGGCATTGCCCTGAAGCCATCAACAGCAGGGGCCCTCAACCTTTCTGAATCTGCAAGCACCTTTGGCATTCTGACACATGTGAAAGGCCTGCCATTATTGCTTATGGGGACGCTGCTGTGCTAAGAAAAAAAATATCATCATCATTATCAACAACATTTATACCCTGCCTTTCTGCCCTCTAATGGCAGAAAGTGAAGAGGACCTAAAGAGTCTCTTGCTAAGAATGAAAGAGGAGAGCACAAAAGTTGGCTTGAAACTCAACGTCACTCCTTGGCAAACAGAAGGGGAAGTCATGGAAGGAGTGACAGAATTCACGTTCCTGGGATCTAAGATCACTGCAGACAGTGACTGCAGCCATGAAATTAAAATATGCCTGCTCCTTGGGAGGAAAGCAATGGCAAATCTAGACAGCATAATAAAACGTAGAGACATCACCCTGCCAACAAAGGTCCGTATAGTCAAAGCAATGGTATTCCCATTAGTAATGTACGGCTGCGAGAGTTGGACTATAAGGAAGGCCGAGTGCCAAAGAAATAGATGCTTTCGAATTATGGTGCTGGAGGAGACTCTTGAGAGTCTCCTGGACTGCAAGGAAATCGAATCAGTCAATCCTAAAAGAAATCAACCCTGACTGTTCCCTGGAAGGCCAGATACTGAACCTGAAGCTCAAATACTTTGGCCACCCAATGAGAAGGGAGCACTCACTGATGCTGGGAAAGATGGAAGGTCAAAGAAGAAGGGGACAGCAAAGGATGAGATGGCTGGACAGGGTTATTGATGCAACGAACATGAAATTGAGCAAACTCCAGAGGATGGCAGAAGACAGGAGGGCCTGGCATGATGTGGTCCACAGGGTCGCGAAGAGTCAGGCTCGACTGTGCGACTGAAGAACAACAACAACAACAACTTTCTGCCCTCACGGGGGCCCCCTTACATTGGGAGACCCTGTTTGACCTATCTGGGTTTAAGTACGGTGGGAGAGGCACACTGCATGTCTGTGCACTGGGGCAGTTTTGAAAGACCCCAGAGTGTGTGTGTGTGTGTCTATGTGCTGTAGAAATGAGCCATAGCTGGGATTCCAGCAAAAGCGTGCGCATATGCTTTCCCACTGTGTCACTGAGCTTCTGAAGAGTGTGTAACCAGGCACTTCGCAAGATTTACATATACCACCAGACAGGAGGACGAGCATTTTGCTAGTTAACACTAGGCAGCAAAGGACATTCAAAGGTGCTTCAGGAAGACACAAACCACAACCATGCTCAAAAACATTTCAGGAAACAAAAAGAAGCAATCCCAGCATGCTTTTTCAGGCTGTGTCTCCCCCCCCCCAAAAAAAAAGCCTGCTTGGAACATTTAACTAGCAAAGAGGCAGTACCAAAAGCAGTATTTACCAGCCTTTCAAGTTACTATAAGAGCGGACAGCATATAAGCCCTGCTGTGAATTTCTTTTCCCACTGCTCTGGCAGAGGACATCTCACGTAGCAATTTATTATTTGCACGGAGTGTCAAGCCAATTCAATAAAGCTGAAGGGTCAGGTTATTAACACATTTGCTTTGCATGAATATCCACATGCCACCATTTCAACAGGGCCTCACCTGATGGTAAAAGTCATCGTCATCAAAGATCTCTTCATCCAGGTCTTTGAGATGGGCGTTGGCTGCAGCTAGTGGAAGGGCCTCCTAGAAGGACCAGAGAGAGAAAGAGGGAGAGAGACTGAATTTGTGAAGATTCACCAGGCTGGAATTTGGGTGTCAGTGTCCTTTGCAATCCCAAAGACTGGTTTCAGAAGTCAGCAGCTGACGGCCCCCAAGCTAAATCCCACCCGCTCTCAATAACTGGGTCTTTGGCCCCAAACTGCCAACCTTAAACTGTAAATATGTGCTGCAAACAGAACAAGGGGGCTTGGTATTATGGTGATTATCCACCTTTCTTCCTTATGGAGCTCAACATAGCTTACAAGATACATAAAATAAAGCACATAAAAATAACACAAAATGAAAATGTGTTAAATTACAATTTAGGACTGTTGCAATCAAATGCAGTCCTAAATAAAACTGTCTTCAACTGGGTTGGGGGGGGGGGAGAATCCCTTACCGTCTGTCCTGGCAAAGCTTCCGGAAGCGGCTCAGGCTCCCGCAACGGCTTCCCCAGCACCCTGTAGACCGAGCGCTTGGTCTGCGTCCGCCGGAGTAATCTCTCTTTGTCCATCAGAATATGCTCAATCTGAGTCAAGATTGAACGCTCAAAGGCACCAAAACCCTGCAAGAACATTAAGCAGTGTCAGATAATGTGGAAAGCTGCTGCTCAAGGCACTGGCCTCTATCTTTCTGTGTCACTGGATAAGCAGAAAGCGTTGCCTATGAGACGGGGCTTTAGTTTGGGATTTGGGCTGGATTTCGGTGCGGCAAGGGTTTTTTATTTATATAGCTACTGTCCCCAAGGCAAGCGGGAAGACAGAAAGCCCTAGTTAATAGACTGGTTTCTCAGCACAAGTGCCAAATAACACCCCCCCCCAATATTAACCCCTTAATACTGGCTGTGCAAACCTCTCTCAGGAGCATAGATTCAGGTGGAGTAGCCGTGTTGGCCTGAAGCAGCAGAACATAGTAGGAGTCCTGGGGCACCTTTAAGACCAACACAGTTTTATTCCTGGTATGAGCTTTTGTGGGCACGCAAGTCACGGCACTCAAACTTTGCTCTCAGGAATGTTCAAGTGACTGATGGTACAAGTCAGCGCAGCTCCCCTAGGCAAGTTAGCTGCACATGCGGACAGATGTACATTTCTGTCAGCGGTGCATTCTCAGGCAGGCAAACTTATTTATCTGTTGCTGCAAACAGCCTTTATTTTTTAATGGTTTTCTGGCAGCTTCAGATCATCATCAGAACTGACATGATACTGCAGTCCAAAAGGTCCAGTCACACAAACGGAAGCCTCACGCATGCCGGGGCTCCTTCAGCTTTCATTTGACAACTAACTTATTGCAATCGCATTTTCTCTCTGCTCGAGGGCAGGTTTACACATGCTAGAAAGCGACATGGCAAGAAGCTAGAAGGGACTGCACCACTCTAGGCTGCAGGTGGCAGATTCCAGTGACGAAATTCCTTCACGGACAACCCCCACTCACCCACATTATTTCCATACAAACAGAAAACTAGCAAAGCAGGGCAAAAGCTTTTCTCTTTGCTTGCTGTCCTGCTTTTCTATTTGCAGAGAGTTTTTAAACTTAAGGAGACATTTACCAGCATGCAAGCCTCCATAGGGATGGGCATGAACTGGCTCACAAGCTAAAATTCATCACAAATTTTAGCCCGTTCATGGTTTGCAAAGCAATGTATGCAAACTGAAGGGCCACCATGAACTTCTACAAATTTTGATGCAGTTCATGAAGAGCAGAAAACAGCTTGAAGCCATTTAAAACCCTGCTTTCTGCTCCCCACCGTTTTTTGTGGGGAGCAGAAAGCAGGATTTTAAACTTTAAATGGCTTACAAACCGGTTCAGTTTGCAAACCAGCCTATCGGTTTGCAGTTCAGCTACAAACCAAACTGCAAAAATGCAGTTCATGCTCATCTATCAGCTAAGCTGCCAATAGTGTGGTGTGTGTTTCCCTTTCATGTACATTCTTTCCCTGGCGCTTAATTGCCTCTTCGCTGCAACGCATATCTCCCAAGGCCACTGGAGGAGTAGCTGTGTCTTTGACCAGCAAGAGTCGTGGGAAGCATCTTACCTGTTTTGCTTTTGCAGCCGTTAGTTCTCAGCTTAATGCCCGCACGCGGGAACCTCTGTAATTGGGTATTCCGGGGGGGCGGATATGAATGTCCTATAACCTATTATGCGCATAGAGAGCCCGCCATTCCTAACAGTGTTCCTGTTACTGCATCTATAGCTTTTCAATAAAAGTAAAACCTTCTTGGAAGCGTGTACTTGGTTGATTTGCTGTGGGTCCTGACATCATCCCTAATCCTCCATGACTCTACCTAGCTAAAGTCACACAGCCCATTCTACCAGCTCCAGTCTCTGCCACATAATTCCCCTGCATGTCTGAACCAAGTGTCAATTCAGACTGTAGGCAGCTGGTGGGGAAGGATGGTGGCTCAGCAGTACAGCCTCTGCTTGGCACGCAGAAGGTCCCAGGTTCAATCCCTGGCATCTCAAGTTAAAAGATCAGGTAGTGAAAGATCTCCACCTGAGACTCGGGGCAGCCACTGCCGATCAGGGTAGACAACACTGACTTTGATTGACCAAGGCTCTGATTCAAAAGAAGGCAGCTTCATGTGTGTTCATGCGGCATGCAGATGTCCTTGCTTCCCAGGAAAAGGGCTGAAGCGACCAGCATTCCTAGCACATTCTGCTTTCTCCTCCTCTCCTGGAAGATCAGCTCAAATGCCCAAAGTTTACAAGGCTCCATTTCACTTCTTAATTCAGTGCAAAGGCAGGATTTTTAAAAAAATTGTTATCAGTTTCCTTTATAGCCCACCTTTTGCCCCACAACTCGTACTTTCATTTGTTCAACCAGTACACAATGCTTTTAATTAGCACCAAACATATGCCAGTTACGGCAGCGGAGCACACGCATGCCCACACTAAATAAAAAGATGCGATTCCCGAGGGCTTGCAAGTCATGCTGTTGTGCATCCTTCCAAGAACGCGGCAATAATACACTGTAATTGAGACTGCCTTACAGAACAGAAGGATAAGGGACTGCCAGGATTGTGTTCAAGCTATGCTTACGCCAAGAAAACCTGGGAGCTGCAACCTCTATAAACTACAAAAACTAATCAAATTTTCACCCATTCCCTTATTGCCTAGGCTGGGTTTTGCCATGAAGAGGGTCTGCCCGTAACCTCTGGGACACCCCCCCCCCCCAGCTGCCTCTGAGATTTCAAGCCTATGTCCATCACCTTTATTGCTAAAACACTGCCTCATCTAAACAACGGAAGCCAAAGTGTTGAACACAATCAGATGCTCACATCCACCGTAGCAACACAGAATGCTCCGAGCTGGATACAAGCCTGGTGAACAAGACTTTGTCATATGAAGCTGCCATCAAGGTCAGTATTATCTACTCAGACTGGCAGCAGCTCTCCAGGGTCTCAAATAGAGAGGTCTTTCATATTTCTAGTACCTGATCCCTTTTACTAGCGATACCAGGGATTCAACCTGGGACTTTCTGTATGGCAAGGAGAAAAGCTCATCCGCTGAGACATGGCCCCTCCCCAACTTCCTACTGCATGCCGTTTCTACCACCTGCACCTAGAAGTAAACAGAAAAGCCCCCGTGCATGTGGGTCTCTGTGCTTGCACTAGAGCAACAGGATCATGCATAAAACAAAACGGGCGTCCAGCAGCACCTTCAAAGCTAACAAAATTCATTTCGGCATCAGTGCTCCCTCTCTAAGCTGTGGAGTCTTGTGAGCAAAAATTCTACTTTGGGAGCTCCTGGCATTAAAGTTGTGAGTGAGCAATTTGGCTACTGCATAAATTAGTCTGCTCTGGAGCCATCCTTCCTGAGCCGAGACAAAAAGGTGTGAGCCGGAGGCTAAAAAACTGAGCCCGCTTACACTAACTCATCTTAGAGGGAACACTGTTCGGCGTACACTTTCACAAGTCAGAGGTCAATTCATCTGAAGCGTGTGATGAGCCGGCTTCTCATTCAGGACAGCTGATGCTGGAATAAATTTTGTTAGCCTTCAAGGTGCCGTTGGACTCCTGTTTTGCTGTGCTGCTACAGACGGTCATGGCTACCTGTCTGCAATCCAGATCACAGCCTGTAGCTCACCCAGTGAGACCTGAAACCAAGCTTCCCAAGGTCTACAACTAAGCACATACCATTTCTGAGAGCAAAATACGCTTTTAAGAAATTAAACACACACACACGGGTGTGTCATTTTGGGAGATAATCCTATTTCAACAAGATCTGCATGACAAAACCTTCTCCAATAATGACCCGCACCTCAGGACGGCAACTCCTAGTCGGGAAATTCCTGGAGATTTGGGGGTGGAGCCTGGGGAGGAAAGCATTTCAGGAGAGGAGGGATGTCAGCTGGGATGTGATGTCATACAGCCCGCCTTCCAAAGCTGCCATTTCCTCCGGGGAAACAAATCTCTGCAGCCTGGGAGACCAGCTGCAATTCCAGATCTCCAGGCCACGACCCAGAGGTTGGCAAGCCCTCCCACACCCTCTAACTGCTGCAGATGTGCATTTCTTGCCTTTCCCAGTTTGCCAGAAGCCAGCTTGGTCTTGTCGTGCCACTTCTGCAAGGTGCTGTTCCGATAGGCCCGGAAGTCGGCAAATCGCTTGGCTGCAAACTCTGGGTATTCGTCCATCGCAAGCTTCCGTTTAAGCGGCCTTTTTGGCAACCTCTCCCTCTTCGCGTGTTCTCCTTCGTCGTCGCTCCCGCTTGGGATCTCTTCCATACTAAAGCAAAAAAGAAACAAACCGAAACATAAGGCACTCCGGTGCTAGGAGCCGCAGTACAGGCCTGTTAGCAAATTTGGATGGCCGAGGTTTCAGCTAAGGAGAGCGAAGCGGCCCTGCTGGAACAGGCCAGGGGTCCTTTCTGGCCTAGGATTCTGCTCCCAGTCCCAAGGAAGGGCCTTCCCCACGCCATGGAGTTTCGTGAGCAAAAATCTTACTTTGTGAGCTACGGGCATTGAAGTTGTGAGCGAGCGATTTGGCTCCTGCAGATTACTTTGCTCTGGAGCCGCCCTGCCTGAGCCGAGACAAAAAATGTGTGAGACGGAGGTAGAGATGTGAAGGCCCGGAAAAAAACCGGAAAAATTCGGGAAAAAAACGTTTTTTCCCCGTTTTTTTTCCTGAAGATTTTTTGTTTTTTTCCGAAAAATTGGAAAAATTGAAAAAAGAAAAGAAAAGAAAAAAATGATTATGGAACGTTTTATTTTAACATGATGAATAAAATATTTTAAGACAAGGTGTTCAAATATTTTACAAATCATTTCTAAAATATATATACATGGTATCATATTGATCTAATTTCTGTGCACTGAGGACAAGCAAGTCCTATTTACAAACTGAACTCTCCAATGCAAGAACAAGATGCATTTCTTCCTTTAGAAGGTGCTATTGTCAGAAGAAAATAAAAAGGTTTCAGTTTTGTTTTTGCATGTGGGTGGGTATTCTGTTTGTAATAATTGTTTGGATACACTATATTTTTAATATGCTAGTTGTGATAATTTCATGCCAAATAAAAATGCCCATAGTCATATTTTATGTTCCTAAAGTAACAGAATGACGTTCAATCTAGAAAAGACAAAAGAAATGCTAATGTAGCATTTTTTTCAATTTTTCCAAAAATTTCCGTTTTTTCCCGAAAAAACCCGGGTTTTTTTCCGAGCTTCAAAATTTCCGGAAATTTTACATCTCTAGTCACGGAGGCTAAAAAACTGTGAGCTAGCTCACACTCACTCAGCTTAGAGGGAACATTGGCCTTCCCTTGACATCCGTCCCTAGAGGTACACTGCCACTGTACGCGGAGGTTCCATTTATTTTCAGGATTTATATTTCACCTTTCTTTTTAGATTTTCAGTGGCAGCTGACCAGTGAGGCCAGACAACCGCCACTGACGAGACTCTCCCTCCTGTCTCACTAATGGCACTTTTGGCCCAGAGAGACGAACAGCAATTGACCGGGGCGAGGGGGGCGACCAGGAGCGCTCTGGCCCTGCAGCTCTCTCCATCATCCGCTAAACTATCTGTGGCTCCCACGTCCTTATTCTCTTCTAGGCGTCTAGTCCCGCTTCAAAGCAGTCAAAGGCAGGGCCGTAATTCCAAACATCACATATCTGTCCCTACCCTGCCCCATTTTCAAGATGCTCAGGACGTTATCATTGCTCCTTTTGCCCCCAGCCCCAACCCAGGCCCCTGGCCACAGCTGCAGACACTAATCATGCATTTGGTGACGGAGTTTTGTCTTCTCAGTCCCCGAGTCGCTCCGCTTCGTTCACTTCGCCATCACCCTGCTTGTCATTCCACGCCTCCCGCCACCACCCTTGGTCCTCTTCGTTCTGAATGAAAAGCCCCCCAAACTCCGTAGCCTGCGTTCTCATAAGGCGCTCCAGCCCAGCTTAATGTCAGAGGGTGGCCATATTGGTCTTCAGTAGCAGAGTGAGAGAGTCTAGTGCAGTAACGTCTTAGAGACCAACAAAATTTTCAGGGAATAAGCTTCACTCCACTTTGAATCTCAAAATCCTGTTGGTCTCTAAGGGAGGGGCTGCCCTCGCATGCAGAAGGTCCCAGGTTCAATCCCCGGCATCTCCAGTTAAAAAGGACCAGGCGGCTAGTGATGTGAAAGACCCCTGCCTGAGACCCTGGGGAAAACCACAAGCAAACTCTGTGATATGAACAACATTTATAAGATTTACATTGCTTTTCTAAAACTTTATAAAAGTGCAACAATTTATCCAACATTCTTACTTGTAATCCAATATTTAAAGGAGGTGTCAGCTTCTTAAATTCAGCTCAGCATTGTAAATTCTTAATTACCTTCATAATATCCTGGAATAAGGTAAAGGTAAAGGTTCCCTTGCTCGAAAGCCAGTCGAGTCCGACTCTAGGGTTGCTGTGCTCATCTCCGTTTCAAAGCCGCTGTCCGAAGACGTTTCCGTGGTCATGTGGCCGGCATGACTAAACACCAAGGCGCACGGAACGCTGTTACCTTCCCACTGAAGTGGTACCTATTTATCTACTTGCAATTTCTTGCTTTCGAACTGCTAGGTTGGCAGGAGCTAGAACTAGAGATGGGAGCTCACTCTGTCATGCAGCACACTCGGGTCTCGAACTGCTGAACTACCGACCTTCGACAGCCTGCAGTTCAGTGTCTTAACCACTTGAGCCACCGCAGCTCCACATCCTGGAATAAACCATAATCAATAAAACTCCACCTGAAGCTGCATGGAAAATAGTTATGTTAAACTTATAATAATTTCGTTTTTGTAATAATTTAACCTTTAGAAAACTTACTTCTGGTTCCATAATAAGTGTTTATTTTTGGAGCAAGCCAATCCTCTGTAGGTACAAAAAAGCCTCCTGGATTTTACTGGCCATGTTCTCCACAAACACCAACTTATTTAGGTAGTAGCAACCCAGTTCTTATATTTTATCTGGCTAAAGTCTTCATTTTCTGGCTGGCAAATGCTCTCTACAACTAACTGGATCCAGACACTATAAAGACTATACTAGTTAATATCATGCAGCTGCATGTTGAACATTTGTTTCTTATAGTAACATGACGTTATTGTAGGCTTAACCTCTGTAAATATATAAACTATTTAATTTCTTATACTGACATGATAATTAATATATAAATACTTCTTTACTCCATCATACGTCTACATCCCCAAAGGATACAGCACAAAACAAAACAAAAGGGATCACAGATATCCACAGGAAAAAACCACAAGCAAACTCTGTCTGAGTGGCCAATGCTGACTTTGATGAACCCAGGGCCTGACTCAGTAGAAGGCAGTTTCATGTGTTCACATGCGCCACTGCACTCAGATCCAGCAATCTAGCTTAGGGAAGTGAATCAGTTTAATGAATATGGAAACAGGGACCCTGGGAGGTGCTGGCGTCGCCCACTGTTTACCTCTCTGCTTCTGCGGATTGCCCGCCAACCACCAGATGCTGCGTGCCTGAATACTGGTAGAGCAGCTCGTCCTGAAGATCCACCAGCGCTCTCAGCAGAGCCTTCAGGGCTTTGTGATCTGCAGGGGCAAAATGAAACCAGGGTTAGCCTCCCTAAGAAGATGCCTGCAGGCAAGCTGTGAACGTGGGAAGAGCAGGGGGTGGGGGGGGGATACATTGAACACCACAGGCATTAAAGGGGTGGCTCCCTATCCAAGATATGCAGACGTGACAACCAAGCAGCTGCACTTCAGTCCTGAGCATCAGTAGAAACACAATGCTATTATCAGAAGATCTTTTAATTCTGCACGCCCCCCCCCCCCCCCGGAGATACGTTACCAAAGTGATCTGAGAACAACAATAGCTCTGTGGGGACAGACCAGTCACTCAAGAAGTCCAGCATTCTCTTTTGCACAGAAGATACCCAGTCCCCAAAGGCATCTATACATCTGATTCCAAACAGGGCCCCAAAGCGCAGATTAAAAAATGTGTGCGGTGGAGCACTGCACAGATTTTTTTTTTGGGGGGGGGAGAGGTTCAGGGGCTGCCAGGTGCTAACTTGCGAAACGGGTGCCAAACCAGACATGGGTTTCTTCCTGTTCCTGTTCTCCCCCCGCCACTGGCATTTCTGAACATGGATGTTCCATTCAGTCACTGATGGAACCTACCCTCTGTGGATCTACTGAAATCTCCTCTTAAAGGGCTACCATCATGATGCAGAGAGTTCCACAAGTTAAGCAAGTGCTGGGTGAGGGACGACTCTCTCTGCTTCACCCATACTCTGCTACCCATCAACTCTGTTGGGTGCTCGTGAGTTCTAGCATTTGGGGAGAGGGAGAAGTTCTCTCTGCATTTGCCACACTGCCATTTGATGATCTTTTGTCATATTCCCCGTCATGATCTGGGCTGTGCCACCAGAGGCCTACTAGGCCCAGGGAGCCTGGCTAGCAGTAGGTGAGGCTGGGCCCACAACTCCCAGAAGCCCCTGAGGGGTTTTGGAGCCAAAACTGACCAATAGGAAAAGAGGAGGGCTTGGAATAAAAGATCTGGTGCAGTAGGAAGAGCTGTTCTTCTTCCCAGGAAGAAGGGACTGAGGCTGCTGTGGGGGAGAGACCCTCATCCTGAGGGAAGGGTGACTAGTCTAGTGCCACTTGAAATAGTGAGCTAGGGACAGTACATATTTAGACATGTTAGGGCATTTGATTTCTTTTCTTTTCAC
>NW_015172021.1:562459-568817 GCF_001447785.1 Gekko japonicus | reverse complement strand
TTAAAAAAAATATTTTAAATAAATATTAAATATTTAAATATGACTAGATTAAGAACAGTGCCTAGTTTCAAAGAGCTAGATTCAAGTCCAGGAGCACCTCTGGCAGGAGAGCCAGTTTGGTGTAGTGGTTAGGAGCACAGTCTCTAATCTGGGAGAACCGGGTTTGATTCCCCACGCCTCCACGTGCAGCTGCTGGTGTGACCTTGGGCCAGTCACAAGTTCTCTCATAGCTGTTCTCTCACTAAGGTAAAGGTTTCCCTTGCTCGAAAGGTAGTCAAATCCGACCCTAGGGGCCGGTGCCCATCTCCATTTCCAAGCCAAAGAGCCAGCGCTGTCCGAAGACGTTTCCGTGCTCATGAGGCTGGCATGACTAAATGCCGAGGCGCATGGAACACTGTTACCTTCCCACAGAAGTGGTACTTATTTATCTACTTGCAATTTCTTGCTTTCGAACTGCTAGGTTGGCAGGAGCTGGGGCCAGAGATGGGAGCTCACTCTGTCATGCGGCACTCGGGTCTCGAACTGCCGAACTACAGACCTGGTCTACAGCTCAGGGTCTTAACCCCTGAGCCACCGCGGCCCCCTCTCTCTTACTAGTTCTCTCACTAGCAGTCCTCGAAAGAGCTCTCTCAGCCCTACCTACCTCACAGGGTGTCTGTTGTGGGGAGGGGAGGGGAAGGGAAAGGAGATTTGTAAGCCACACCGAGACTCCTTTGAGTAGTGAATCCAATCTCCTCTTCTTCTCTCTTCTTCTTCGAGACCACAAGATTTTCAGGGTGCTTGCTTTCGAGAGTCAAAGAACCCAAATATCTTGGTGGTCTCTTAAGGTGCTCCTGGACTTAAACCGAGTTATTCTGTGCAGAAAGGGAGATGTTCTATTTCGATGCTAAGCATTTGATTCCAGAGTCTCATTCCCTGATCTCAGACAAGCCTTGCCAAGATGTGGTTGCTTCCCCTCTAGTGAAAGTGGCCTAGTGGTGACATGCTTCAGAATTTTGAAGAAAGGTTCCAAGAAATGACTGGTTCTCCATTGGGAATCTCTGAGGATTGCTGTGTCTGAATATGCTTTGTGGATGCCTACATGTATCTTTGAAATGTTGAATCCAGCATGACTCCTGAAAAAATTATTGAAATGGATTTATAACCGGGGGTCCGTCTAATCAGCTGGCAGAGACATTACTACATCCTTACAGTGCAAAGACTTTTTTGAACGTATTATTACAAATTGTTTTTGGAAAAACTCCATCTGTGAATTTCTACCTGTGATTAACTTTACCTGTGAATTCCTACCTGTCTATTTATTGTCATAGGAAAATTTGTTCTGAGTACTATATATGCCATATCTATATAATTTATTAAATCATTGATTTTTGGTGTTAAAATTTGGGCACATGCATTTTTTTCTGGTTTACATATATTCCTGTGCCACTTCCTTTCCTCTTGTAAGCTGTGGTTGCTTAGCAGAGAGGAAGACACACTCCATGCATACTCAGAGACCACAGAGGTCTGAGCACTGCCACTCTACTCACTCCTCAGAGGACTGAGCCCTGGCGCCGTAACCAGCTTGTGAGCTGAAATTCTGGGATCGTCCCAACAACAAATTAAACACAATTTAAGAGTCTCCATACTCTGCCTGAGTCACCAACTACTAAAAAATGAATTGGATATGGTCTGCCTCTCCAAGGTGGTAATGACAGTGGCTGTTTAAAGAGAGCTTAACTGTTGTGCTAGGTGCTGTACGAACTAAAATCGAAACAAAGACTAGTCATTTATGGCATCGCCGCCAACAGCTTGCAACCTGCAAAGGCGGTGTGGAGAAAGAGCCCAGACCTGAGTGCTGCCTATAGATGTGGGCCAACATACTTCTTTTCCCCAAGCTATGAATCTACTCTCTTTCTTAGGGCAAAGCGTCACCCCGTCGACTACAAGCCCCATCATCAACCAACAGCAACTCAGATTTATCTGTAAATATAAAATATGAAAAGAAGGGTCATGTACACTAGTGTGAGCTCCTTGAAAGGATGGACCAAAGTGAGCAATTTCCCTGATAGAGAGGCCATTTCCCTGGCGCTGTCATGGATACACTTTTCTACCACACTGTGGCTCACTGGCAGAGCATCTGCTTGGCATGCAGAAGGTTCCAAGTTCAGTCCCCGGCATCTCCAGTTAAAAGGATTAGGCAGGAGGGGATGTGAAAGACCTCTGCCTGAATCCCTGGAGAGCCGCTGCCAGTCTGACTTTGATGGACCCAGGGTCTGACTCGGTATAAGGCGGCTTTGTGTACTCCACAACACCCACCCACACCATTTACTGGAGAGGAAGCCAGCCAGCTGAAGAGAAGCAGCATATTTTGGTCCAAAACTGTTCAAAATTTGCAGCCGGTCCATTGCATCCCAAACGTGGGGCACCGGGGCTACGGAATGGGCCCCTGACAGTGGCTGCGTTTCAGGGGTTAGTGAAGGCTGCTCTGAAGGACATCTGGGACAGGTGCAGATTTCTGGCTGCCAAATTACTTTCCAGCGGGTTTTCTTTGTTTGTTTCTGTGTCTTTTCACCCCCTTGCTGCTTTTATTGCACAAAAGCGGATTCATTTCAAATTGCTTGTGTGAGATTTTCTTTTGAAAACGTGTGTTGGAGCAAAGGCAGTCTTTGTATTTTCAATGAAGTGGGGGTGGAAATATTTATACTGTTACTTTATTATTATTATTTTTTTAAGCAGCAAGTATTATTGACTGTGGTGGAAACTCCGGTCGATTGTCGAGAGTAAAGACTGCCGTCAAGGAAGGCCAAAGGAAAACAGGGGAGGGCTTAAGATACTCTTTGGAAGAGGACCAGCGGCAGCAGCTTGAAGAATATCGAGAAGTCTCTGTTTCAAGACAAGAAAGACGGGGAGGGGGTGTTGCGCGGCTTGCCTCTGGCGCACGAAGCGTAGGCCGTCCCTTGCCATGAAGCAGAGATATCTGATGGGAGACAGGCTGGTAAAACCATGTTTTGTACCTAACAGCGAGGCTGTGAGCCTGTAATTTGAGGACCTGGGGGTGGAAAAGTGACAATATAGATTCTTCACTCTCTCTCTCTTTCTCTTTGCCAACCTGTCATCCCGTTTCAAAAGGGCAGCCCCCTCCGTGGCAGACGGGCTTACACGGCGCAGAGAACAGCACAAAAGAAACCATCGTATCGCCCTGCGTGACGAGTGGCAGGCAGGGGCTTTCTAGGAGCGGAGAACAAAGCAGAGATAAAGCACCAAAATTATTTTCACCATCAAGCACATATTACATGTTGATTCCTGAATGGGGAAAGCATGGAGAGATATATAACTGGGGTGGGGGAAGCTGACACTCAGAACATGCAAAGAGACGGCGACGTATGTCTCACATTCTCTTCGGGGACCAGACACCTGAAAGGGCTCGACGGACGGATCGGCTGGAGCCGCTGGAGGCACGCACTTTGAAGACCGATCCGTCAGCACACTGGCGCATTGGGTTAGGTGCGCTTTGCGGGATGTTGGTAGCTCACAGTAGGAACGGAGATGAATCAAGAAAGGACACCAGGCAACGAGAGCCAGGGAAATGCAGTATATCAACCGCCACACTTGGGGGTCCCAGTTCAAAGCCTCAACACAGTTCAGTGGGAGAGCTGAGCTCCAGGCACGGCAGCTCCGTAGTGGTGCAAGACCCCCGGCGTTGGGTTAGGACTGGGAAGGCCCAGGTCCAAAGCCCCACTCAGCCATTACTGGGTGCGCCTGGGCCAGTCACCCTCTCAGCCAAACCGACCTCGTTGGGCTGTTGTGAGGATAAAATTGAAGGGAGAACCAGAGACCCTGTGATCCAGGAAAGGAGGGAGGGAATAAGGAAAAGACAGAAACACGGAAAGGACCTGTGACTTTCCACTCTTTAAAAAATTACTATTAAATTACCAGGTTTTTAGTCAGCCACTCCTCCAACAGAGTGGCATCTACAGATTTTTGGGGTTATGCTGTCCTTTCATAATTCATACGTCCATATCTTTCTTTGCAATGAAGGCTAGAAGCAGAGGTTACAGCTGATGCACTGCTGCCAACAAACACGGCAGGCCTGCGTCATCTCCCCCCCCATGTCTAGTAGTACAAATATGTAAATGTGTCAATACCTCCCTCTTGACACCCCATGAAGGTGGGGAAGCTCTCAAGTGTGATGATGTCATGTCACACTTACATGACTGGAAAGGGGGCGGAGCAGGAGAAGTGAAGCTGCTGTTTTCTGCAGCAGCCTGGTGTCTACTGTAACTTGTAGCACGAGCCTTGAAAAGAGCCCTAGAACAGGCAGGGGTCGCCAGTGCTGTGCCTGAGGGCACTGTGGTGCCCACCACCAACGCCTCTCCTGGTACCCAGTTTGGTGTAGCGGTTAGGAGCACAGACTCCAATGTGAGAGAATGGGGTTTGATTCCCCACTCCTCCACTTGCAGCCAGCTGGGTGACCTTAGGTCAGTCACAAGTTCTTTCAGAGCTGTTCTCGAAAGAGTTCTCTCAGCCCCACCTGCCTCACAGGGTGCCTGTTGTGGAGAGGGGAAGGGAGTTTTGTAAGCCAATCTGAGACTCCTTCGGGTAATGAAGGGTGGGGTATAAATCCAAACTCTTCTTCTTCTACCCACCAAGTGCTTTCAGAAAGTGGGTGGGGCTAGGTAGGGCTTCTGATTGGCTGTACAGATAAAAAGGTGTCCTGTTTAATAGAGCTTCTGCCCAAAATATTCAAGGGTTACTATTAGTTATACATAACCTCGCTCCCTGTGGTTAGCTTTGCCTCCTGCGGCAGCTGTTTTGAGATTGTGCCCACCACCCTGTTTTGGAATGCCAAAAGAGCCCACAGGCTCAAAAAGGTTGGGCACCAGTGTTCCCTCTAAGATGAGTTAGTGTGAGCAAGCTCACAACTTTTTAGCCTCCTGCTCACACTTTTTTGTCTTGGCTCAGGAAGGATGGCTCCAGAGCAAGCTGATTGATGCAGTAGCCAAACTGCTCACTCACAACTTTAATGCCAGTAGCTCACAAAGTAGAATTTTTGCTCACAAGACTCCACAGCTTAGAGGGAGCATTGGGGCACCCCTGCCTAGAGAATGCGAGAATCACGGGAAAGTTTTGACAGAGAGAGAATCCGAGAAACAGCTGAGCGCATGTTGAGAATCAAAGGTGCTCTACCTCAAAAGTATTCCTTAACAGGGACTACCTTGCTATGTTCCAAGAAGGGAGACTGAACAACAGGTAAAAGGCATGGTGTTTAGCAGACGCTTATTGGAGAAGTAGAAATTCAAACTGGGATCTGTGTGGCAAATATTCTGGGTAAACAGAACTAACACAGAACTGCAAGAACAGCTGGCAGGGGCATGTAAGACAGCGCAATTAACTTGGACAAGAGGGCTTGGGTTCAAGTCCCTGTTCAGCAACAAAGATCTCAGAGCAGCCTTGGGTTACATGCCAGTTCTGCCATCTAATCTACCAAGCACAACTGGTGGAAACATGAATCAGGATAGCTCTGAGTTTGCTGAAAGAAGAGTGGGGTACATAAGAGAGCTCTTGACATTCCCTGCGACAACAGGCTAAGAAGAATGGGACTACATTTCGATTTGGGGGAGGCTATATTGATAAAGAGGGCTTCCTTCTCAGTGGTGAGAGTCACCGGGGTTAAGGCCAACAGTGTCTGAGGCCATCCCCGTAGAGTATCTTCCACTTACAAGCAAGGCTCCCTGTAAGTTATGGAGTCTTGTGAGCAAGCATTCTACCTTGTGAGCTACTGGCATTAAAGTTGTGAGCGAGCCATTAGGCTGCTGCATAAATTAGTTTGTTCTGGAGCCATCTTTCCTGAGCTAAGACAAAAATCTGTGAGCTGGAGGCTAAAAATCTGTGAGCTAGCTCACACTAACTCAGCTTAGAGGGAACACTACTTACAAGAATGGTTACCACTCATTCCTAAAGGCAAAAGGAAAGCACTGCCCTTGGGGAGACCCTTAAGGATATGTGTGTGTGTGTGTGGGGGGGGTTTGAACTTACAGGCCAGGATCCTGCAATTGTATATATATGCAACACTGACGAGAGAGGCAGAAATACCCTCCTTCCCGGATCACATCCAGAAGACGTCAACTCTTAAATTCAAATTATCGTTACTCTGCTTCCCCTATTTTTGTTATTTGTCTTCAACACAGCTGTTAAATGCAAAACCTAGAGCCCTCTGTCCATCCGGTTGAAAATTAAGAGAGAGGTTATTCCCCCTCCTCTTTTGCATATGGCTCCGGGACCAGAGTTAAAGTGTAGGTCAAAAGTGACGCTCGATACATTGGCCCAAGAACAATACTTCTCATTCAGACCCAAGAGCCAGACCCCCCCCCCCCCC
>NW_015172021.1:537569-562382 GCF_001447785.1 Gekko japonicus | reverse complement strand
GTTATACCCCCCCAACAGCCACACCCCCCCCCCCCCCCCGGGCCACTAGTCATCCCCAGCAATTAATCCCCCAAGAAACACGTTTGATTAAATCTTTTCAAGCAAATCCTCTGCTTTGCTTTTGTTAGTTCACTTCTTGTCAACATCTATTAAAATATGCCTTTAATTCTCCCACAATCTTAAAAAACACCGATTCCACTGTCTTCAACTTTAATCAACTGTATGGCCAGCATTTTTCATTTCATAATAATGCGCTGCTTGGAATTCAAGAGGCAGGCTCAACATCAATCATTCCGCGAGAATTTTTCCACTGCAATAAATATGCAAATGAGGAAAAGCCAGTCAGTCGTATTTCAGGCCCGACTTGCTAGTGTTTTAAAAAAAGACACAAATTTATTAATTGCCGTTGGCCAGCGGAATCCTATTACTTTGGGCATTGATTACAAAGCTGTGTGAGTGATTATCGGGCAACTCGCAGGCTATCCAGGCATGAGGAAAAATTATTAAAGCAAGGCAGAGATTATCAACGCGGAATAACAATAAGCTTTAGCATTTTAAGGCCTCCCAACTTCGGCAACAAAGCAGCGCACTGACGGTTTGGGCGCACCGCCATTCCAAAAGTTGGGCTGCGGTGTCGACTTCTTCGCCGTTAGCGCCAGAGCTGGAGGCGCCCTCCCTCAGCTCTGCTGTGGAGGGAGGAGGCAGGAAAAGGGGGCTGTGAAGGGCTACCCGTGTCAGTCCGTTGTAGCCAAATGAAACAAAAGCCCGGCGGCATCTTAAAGACATTTATTTTAATACGAGCTTTTGTGAGGCAGAGCTCACTTCTTCAGATATACAGGTCGCTTATATGCTTCTCTGGATGAATATATCTGGCTTATTTCCACAGCGTGACCAGCCACAGGGAAATGAAGCCAAGGGGTGCTGGGGGGTGGTGTGTATGTGTGTGTGGGTCTTAAGTTTGCTTAAGATACTGCATGCCAAGTACAGTCAGGGATCACACATGAATATTACCTTCTTCAGGTCCTTACCACAGCACGGTAAGGTAGGCCATTATCATTGCGCACACAGAGACTGAAAGTGAGAGGACCTGTCAAAGGCCAACAAGTGAGTCTGTGGCAGAGGCCAGGATTTGAACGAGGAACCTCCCAGCTCATTCTTTTAACCGCTACACAATACCAGCCCACTGCTGACCAGGTATCCAACTGAGAAGGCAAAAGACTTCCAAGGAAAGTTGGCCATTTCTTCTCTTCTTCGCACACAAGCTTCCCAAACCAGGACAGCTGAGTTGGGATCAGTGTTCCCTCTAAGCTGAGTTAGTGTGAGGTGGCTCACAGTTTTTTGGCCTCTGGCTCACACATTTTTGAATTAGCTCGGGAAGGATGGCTCCAGAGCAAACTAGTTTATGCAGCAGCCGAATCGCTCACTCACAACTTTTTTTTTTTATTTTGCTCACAAGGCTCCATGGCTTAGAGGGAGCATCAGTTGGGATCTGCTAAAGTTGCAAATGTTTTTAAAACTAACAGGAGCTAGTTCTTGTGCAGGGCTGGGAGAAGAATGTTCCCTAGACACTGCTAGAAAATCCAAGAACCCTGGCTGTTCCTACCTTGTTTTCTCCTTTAAAAACAAAAACAAAAAAACCCCACTGTCCACAACAGGTACAATTTGAGGGTGGGCTGTAACTTAGTGCTTAAGCCAGGGGTCCCCAACATGGTGAGGTGTCCAGAGGCACCATGACAACCATCAACACCTTTCCTGGTGCCCACCGTGTATTTTTAGAAAGTGCCCGGCAAGGTTTCTGTGTTGTCACTGGAGATGACTGGCTATACAGAATTTTAAAAAATATTAATTTGTCACCATGGCACAGGGATCTTCACAGCGACAGCCATTTTATGGCAGCACCCACCACGGTGTATCGGAATGCCAAAGGTGCCCACAGGCTCAAGAGGTTGGGGATCCCTGGGTTAAGGACGTGCTTCGTATACAGACAGTCCCAGCTCAGAAAAGAGGAAGGCTTGGAAAGATCACTACCTGAGACTCAGACAGCACTAAGCTAAATCCTTTGCCTCAGTTGCAGACCACTTCAGAGGTGCACAGATTAGCCCACAGGTGTCAAACTCATTTGTTACGAGGGCCAGATCTGACATTAATGTCACTTTGTCAGGCCGGGACATGTGTGCCATAAAATGTAATGCCAGGTACCAGAGATAGAAACTGTATAAAGGACAAAAGCTGGTAAGCTCTGAGTTGGAGTATCCTCACTGCAAGGCCCCGTGGGCTGCATCGGGGGTGCAGAGGAAAACCCACGTGGGCGGACTAGAAAGCCAGCAGTGCAGCACTGGGCAGATGCTCCCTTGACTGCTGCAGACGAGGTTGTTCTGCCGCACTGAAGCCACAACGGAGAGGCTCCGCCCACTCCCCCCAGCACTCCCTCCCTTGCACCAGTTGCTCGTGGGCCGCATAAGAGCCCAGGATGGGCCAGATCCGGCCCCTGGGCCTTATGTTTGACACCCCTGCATTAGCCCATCAGCAGTCCCAATACTGGCCAGACAACCCTACCAGGTTGAAGAGAGCTTCCTATATTCGGAGGGGTGACACATCACACTCAACGCAGAAATGCCACCCAAACCGTGCGGTGGCACACACCCCATGAAGACGTGGCAGGTGTTTCCTTGTTTAAACCCCAGGGCAGCTAATACTGGAGAGCGGGGGACCACCTGGCAATCCATGACTCCATGCTGTCAACTAGAGGACCAGCTGAACATCACGGGGAGGGCTCTGCGCAGGACTGCCGTTTTCACCTGCAGCCTTGTGCCCAGTTCCACCCACAGATCTTTGCCCAACCGTGGAGTTTGTAGAGCGCGGCACCAGAACTCCTTCTCTTTTCCCTAGTAGGCGCTTTTTCCCAAGAAGACTTCCACCCAAGTGATACATGAGCTGGCCCTGAATTTGAATTTTTTTTTGGGGGGGGGGGGAAGAGAAGGAGAGGTTTATTCCCTATGTGAACGTAAATGCACCCATGAATAAGCACAGGAATTTCAAAACGGGCAATGTGGCACCCACACACCCGACTTTCCTCTTGTTCAGAGGGATGACGCACACCTCAAATCACACAGCACTGCCCTTCTTTCCCACCTCCCTTTTTTTACTGTTTTCTCATGCAGAAACTGGGAAACCACCCAGCCCAGGTGCATCTGCAGATTTTACACCTGCTATTCTAAGCATCTAGCCAGCGCCTTTGCACTCCCCCTGCAATCCTGGAGAGCGCCAAATTGGAATTTGCACCCACCCAATGTCGGAAACTGTAACCAGATTGCCCCACTGCTCCGGGCAAGGTGCTGGTCTCCACAGTAGAAGAAAGAAGCAACCAACCCCAAGACAACATCTTGTGGAACCTTCCAGACCAAAAGATTTATTGGGGCAGCAGCTTTGGGTGGTCTAGAGCTCACTTTATGAGATTTATGAAATGTTATCCTCCGTTAGCAGCCAAATATATACACAAAAGGGGACAAAAGGGGAGAAGAAGGTAGCAAAGAGCTCTCTCTCTCTCTTTCTCTGTGTCAGACAACAATGAAAGGCAAGAGTTTTGCGACAATTCTATGCAAACCTGAAGCGTATACAAGATAAGCAGTGACCATTCATTACGGCATAACAGATAACACCTTCTTGGCAGCCTTGCTAAGCTAATTTAACATCTAGAGTGGGAGAGGAAACCATTATCGCAAAAGAGTCCTGATTGGGTAGTATCAAATTTCCTGATAAATTAAAGAACATCTTAAGGCATCCCTGTCTGCACCACCTCCCACCCCCACCCCTCCGGGGTGTCTCAACAGTCTCTAGTTAGGAACAAATGTACAGTGACGCATGCTGCTGCCTCAGCGTGGGCATTTGGGCATGCATGTTTGGTTTTTCTTAACCCTACCAGAGCCACAGAGCATCCGAACACATGGAAAAGCACATGCCAAATATGACTATCAATCAATTCTTTATTCGGCCAACAACCAGTACAAGTCAAGAATAAAAGCTTTACAATAATGTCACTAGAAAAAATATGACTCTACGGACATTAAAAGTGGTCAACTTGTTGAGGAATTCATCAGGATCCTCTACATTTGGGATGTTTGTGCTGCAGGTCGGGATAAATTTCTTAACGCAACCTGCCCGTTTGAATGACCCTGGAGAATTAGAGACAACATACACACACACACACACACACACACACCCCTACATTTCTAAATATAATCAAACACGATCCAATTTAAAAAGAGAGGGAGAAATACACACAATCTGAACTACACAGTCTGCTAACAACTTGGCTGGTTGTTTCAAATCAATATGCCAGTTTCAGCCTTCCCCATCTGCCCAGCTCCTGGTCATACGCAGCACTGCTCTATCCCAGGGTCCCGCTCCAGATGCTGGCTTTCTCTCTCATCCTCTCTCTCCTGGGCCTCTTTCCTAGGCACTCTGCTGTCTACCCCTTCCTTCCCCAGGGTTTGGACAGCTCAGCCCAAGTCCCTCTGTGTGCCTTCGACACCTTCCCAGGACACCATTTTGTGTATTTATAACACAAGTAATGACAATGGGTGCAGGACCAGGCAAAATGCTATTTGGGGGGAATGGCCAACTAGAAACACACTGGGTGCGGTCAGACGGTGTGCTGGGAGCGGTTTAAACTGCTCCGGCCCTGATGCGGTCTTTTTTAACCTGGAGAATCGCGATCACACTCACCTCCTTGCTCCGGATCGCTGCACTGTTGGTTTTCTCTCTCTCTCTCATTTTGGGCATACACAAAATGAGGCGGGCCGAACGCGGACTAAACGCACCCACTGGGCGGCAACCCCTGCTGCCTCCCATACCCCCAGTCTGCAGCACGGGCATAAGATATTTACTGGCTTACTTTATCGGGTTGTTGCAAGGAATACCACGGTAATGGTCTGAGAAGCACGTCTGACACACTGAAAGCACGTCAAATGGTCTAAGCGTGTAGTCCCAAGAAAGAGCTGCGGTCTTAGACAATCTCTTGCTCGTAAGATAGCTTCAGAGGAGAGCCATGTTGTTTTGCGGTAGAAAAGCTAGATCTGAATCTAGTAGCAACTTAGAGACCAACAATGTTCCCTCTAAGCTGTGGAGTCTTGTGAGCAAAAATTCTACTTTGTGAGCTTCTGGCATTAAAGTTGTGAGCAGGTAATTTGGCTACTGCATAAATTAGTTTGCACTGGAGCCATCCTTCCTGACCTAAGACAAAAATGTGTGAGCTGGAGGCTAAAAAACTGCGAGCTTGCTCACACTAACTCAGCTTAGAGGGAACACAAGAGACCAACACGGTTTGGGGAGGGATATAAGCTTTCGAGTGACCAAGCTCCATTAATCAGGCGTGATATCTGACGAAGGGAGCTTCGTCCCCTGAATATCTGTCGATCTCTAATGTGCTACTGGACTTGAATGTAGTTGTTCTTCCTCTCAAATAAATCACATGCAAGGCTGAATTCTCCTTGTACTTCTGCACTAGCAAAAGAAGCACGCACACACACCCGAAACCCACCACCACCATGGGATTTAGAGCTCAGAGCAGAATTCAGCAACCCAAGAGGGGCTATGGATCAGTATCAGAGCACCAGTTTCGCTTGCAAAAGGTCCCAGGTTCAAAAACAAAACAAAACATGTATCTAGCTATGAGGTATTGGGGGAAAACCTTCTGTGCTCAAGACCACGAGAAACCAGCCAGAAGAAACAATATGGAGCTCTATGGACCAAGGAACTGCCTTGCTGAGTGCATCTGCATACAAAGGTCTGGGGTTTTTTTAAATGAGAAAGCTACAGAACTTCATGGTGGGGAGGGAGGTGCAACCCACCAGCTAAGAGCCTTCCTTTGCATGCAGAAGGTCCCAGGTTCACTCTTCAGTTAACCACAGTGGGGAGCTGCTACCAGTCACAGCAGACAACACTGAGCTAGACAGCTGGACCAATGGTGTGAGGGCTTACTGCTTAGCATGCATGCAGAAGGGCCCGGGTTCCTCGCCTGGCATACCTAGCTAAAAGGATCTCAGGCCACAGCTACTAGGAAAAAGACCATTCTCCACCCAAGACCCTGGAGAGCCACGACCAATCAGTCACCCGATTCAAAAAAAGACAACTTTGCATGCTCACAGGCAGTGGAGGAAAAGCAAATTTCTAGCTCCCAAGGCCGCAAAGATCAACCTGAAAATGTGTTCATAAGCAGCAGGAGGGGATTTCACCAGGATTTCCTGTGGGATGGGACTTCGGCCTCCTCCCAAAGACTAACACACACGGAATGATCCAAATGTCCTTGAAAACTAAGCTGACGTTGCAGAGTTTCAACTTACTTATTTTTATACTGAGGACACAAAAGACATGCACAACTGCACAGGCCACTCACTCGCAGCTGAGACAAACCACTTCCCTTCCTACTCCAGAGGAAGAAGGCAAATAATTTTAAGACCACCTGGACTGACAGCCCCGCTCAGAAGTGTCGTGCTGTCCCCACTTCCCAGCATGCTCTCCGCTCCTGCCCAACTTTGGTTCCAACTTTGGAGCCCCTCCCTGTCTGATTGTTAAAAGATTAAATGATTTATATATTGTTTAAATAACTAGGGTCTCTGGCTGTTTCTGCAGCCAGCATGAAGGAGAGGGTTTTCAGCTCTGCTGATGATTGAAACAGGCCCCGCTGAAGATTAGCTATAAATAAAAACAAAAAGCTCAGACTGCAAAGGGGAGGGCGGAGACAAGGGAGATCTCTGTAATTAAAGTGGTCAGATCTTTGCCAGGTAGCAGGTTATTTATTATTATTATTATTATTAAAATCAGGGCTTGTAATTCTGGTCACCTAAAACACACTCAGGGCAAGGACTGACCCCAATAAATTCCTTTCATTTAAACAGCGTCAACAGCAGTAGCATCTTAGAGACCAAAAAGATTTTCAGGGAATGAGCATGCAAAAGTTCATATTTTGAAAACCTGGTTGGAGACTAGCTGTTCACTGCAGACCAACACAACACGGCTGTCCTCTGAACCAAATTTCATTTCTATGGCACCATTCAAAGGACAGGACTCTTCGGTCAGTGGTCTCCAAACCTTACCAGACCCAAAGAACTGCAAAACATGTGACACAGCCACACGATGTCATGGACAGTCAGGGAGCAGGAAGGGGACTTCCGGGCGATGGCGGCACACTGAGCAGTCGCACCTCCCGGACCTCCCGGGGGTGAGGCTGCGCAAAGGCAGAAGGGAGGGGGGGCGAGGCATTGCACTCCCCCCAGGAGTCTGGTGAAAGACCCCTGGCCAAGGGACTTTTGAGAGGTCGCCTCTTCGCCAGCACGATGCTGGAGAATCGAGGCGCCTCTCCGTCCTCATGTTCCCTCTGCTAAGTGTCCGAACAGAGCTAGTGACGCTGGCTGGGACAAGCGCAGGAGATCGAGCGATCGGAAAAGAAAGTACGACTGAACAACAACAAACGAGGTTGGATGGCCAAAAATGAACGTGAGTCGGTTCGGAGCGGTTTGCTAAGTTAAAAAGGAAGCTCCCCCAAACCCCCAGGGCTAGAGACTGAAGCAAGCGGGGGAGGGGCCCCTCCCTGGCACAGAAACTTTTAAGCGAGATGGGGGGGGGGGACGGAAGAAAAAGCGGCAAAATTGTTGGGAAAACTTACCAAGGAGTTTATGAGCGTCAGAGTGCAACTTCAGAGACTTTTAAAAGTTTGGCAAAGATAAACAATAGCTAAAATGGCGGGGAAGAGGACGGAGAAGGAGAAACTTGCGAAAGTGAAACCAGCCAAGAGTCCACGACCGGAAGGAACCACCGAGTTGGCAAAAATGATGGCTGAGTCCCTGCGCCCCCTGCTGGAGCAGATGACTAACCTTCAGGAGCAACGGTCAAAAATGAATCAGTGTATTTCCACCCAGCAGATTCAACTCAATGAGACTCTTAAAATTTTGGACCAAACAGCAGAGAAAGTGAAGGAGGTTGATGCCACTACTCAAAAAGTGAAGAAAAAGGTGTATAAATTGGAGAAAAAGCAAAATTCAACAGAAGAGCAGCTTTTACAATTACAAATGGAAAAAGCAAACCTGGTTCTTCGCTTCCAGGGTGTCTCAGAGAGCAAAGGAGAGAATCTGAAGCATATGATGAGCGAAGCATTGGCCCCAGTGGCAGATTTGAAGGCGGACTATCTTATGAGCGAAATGGATGTGGTTTACAGAGCCTACTCCATATATATAAAAAAGAATAACCTGCCTGGGGAAATTGTAATGAGATTCTCAAAGAGACATGTGAGGGATTGTATCCTAAGAGCGACGGCGGAGACACCTCTGAAAATTGGGGACAGCACCATTCGGATTTTGAAAGATATTCCATTTGAAATAAGACAACGGAGAAAGAAATACAAAGATTTAATTCTTTATCTTCAAACAAATGCAATCAGCTACAGGTGGTTGTATCCAGAGGGCATAACATTTAAGCATCAGGAAAAGAAAGAAAAGATTGACTCTGTTTCTAAAGCAAGGGACTTTCTGAGAATCCAGCAGGGTGAGCCAGAGGAGGCGGATGACGAGGAAAAGGACAGTAAGTCCAGTGGAGAGCTGGACTCGGGGTCTTCTGGAGAGGACTCTCTGTCTGAGAAGGGAGCAGCAGCTCCTAAAAGTCCTTATAAACTGCGGAAGAGACAAGATAAGAAGAAATGAGGATTGAAGGACTCTGAAAGGGCACTTGATAAATATGGTTTTGTAACATGGGGATGCTGAGGGAATTTTTCCTAACAATTAAATTTAAGACTTAAAGAGATAAAAGCATAACTAAGTTCATAAAACGTGGCGTTATGAGAGATGGCATAGTATATAAGCTATTTTGAAGATCTCCTCACTTGGGTTTTTAGTCAGTAGTGGTTATCTTTATTTTCTCCCTAAATGTAGTACCCTCCCTAAATTTCTTTGTAGTTTGTAGTCATATATAAAATGCAATTAAAAAATCCCCTTCGCCCCCCCCCAAAAAAAAAGGGAGCAGGAAGGGCACAGAGTTATGACCTCACCAGTGTCCAGGCCAAAACAGTGGGGAACAGGATGAGAGAGCCGGGAACCAGAAACGCAAGGTGAGCACCAAAAGTTATATTGTAGAGAGCAGCAAGACAATGACCAGAGAAATGGAGGAATCCTCTTGACTACCAATTGACTTCACCTCACGGTCTGGACCTTGCCCTACATGCATGCCTGTTTGGTGTAGTGAGAGAGCCACTTTGGTGCAGAGGTTGGGAGTGCGGACTCTCATCTGGGAGAACCAGGTTTGATTCCACATGCAGTTGCTGGTATGACCTTGGGCCAGTCACAAGTTTTTTCAGAGCTGTTCTCTCAAGGGCTCTCTCAGCCCCACCTACCTCCCAGGGTGTCTGCTGTGAGGAGGGGAAGGAGGAGATTGTAAGCCGCTCTGAGACTCCTTTGGATAGTGAAATCCCAATCTCTTATCTTAGAAGGTTCTTCCAAAAGGTAGCAAAAAACCACAGGGGCTCTACAGGAGCTAACAACGCAATGCAATGCAACTGGTGAAGGTCCACAACTGCAGCTGTAGGTCTCTGAAGGCCACCTCCCTAAGTGACACCCCATCCAAACAAAACCTGTTTCGCTTCAGCAGTGGGGTGACGTAAGTCTTCCAACTATGCCCCAAGACCCAACTCTTGACAGGGGAAGATCTGGAGAAGATCCTGCTAGTTTGCAGCAGCTGAGTAACATCTTGCTAATCCCCGCCCACAGGTATTGAAGGCCTGGGTGTGCCTAGAACCTCAAAGGCCTTGGGCACAAGCCAAAGGGCTCTCGTCCTGTTTAAGTCTCCTTCTCATTGTGGCTTCTCCCCTCCCACCAAACAGCCAGGTAGTCCAGAATGGGAACAGGAAACCAAAAATCGCCATCTGGGATTTTATTCTGATTTTATTTCTTCTTAAGTGCATTTGAATTTTAAATGCTGTTTTATGGCAACTGGCCTTTTTTGTACATCGCCCAGAGCCTGGCATAAGATGAGGCAGGGTGAGCCTTTTTTGTACATCGCCCAGAGCCTGGCTTAAGATGAGGTAGGGTGGTTAATAAATTGAAACAACAACTACGACAGCTCTTAGCCTGAGGGTCAGAGCCTACAGCAGCCCAGAAGATCCGCTGGTGGAGACAGAAGACCCACTAAGAAATCGGATCGCTCCGGATTGCAAGACTAGATCAAATAGGTGGGAATGAAAAGGGAGTCGTTCCCAGCTGAATAACAGGAGAAACTTTCTAACTGTAAGAGTGGTTGAGCAGTGGAACAGACTGCCTCGGGAAGTGGTGGAGGCTCCTTCGCTGGACATTTTCAAGCGGAGGCTGGACGGCCACCTTTTGGGTATGTTGCAGGGCTATCTTTCGGGCGATGCGCCTGCAGAGTGCGGGGGGTTGGACTAGATGACCTGCAAGGTCCCTTCCAACTCTAGCATTCTATGATTCGTCTCTTTCTGGTCTGCTGCTGTATTTGGGTTTCTGTATTGTTAGCCACGTTGGGTCTCCAACAGGGAGAAAAGCAACATACAAATATACTACAAAAACTAGATGTGCTCTCAGTGACCATCTCTCTCAATCCAACATAGTGCAGAGCTGGAGCAACGGGAGAGTCACTTTGAATCAGTGCTGGTGGAGACAGAAGACCCACTAAGAAATCGGATCGCTCCGGATTGCAAGACTAGATCAAATAGGTGGGAATGAAAAGGGAGTCGTTCCCAGCTGAATAACAGGAGAAACTTTCTAACTGTAAGAGTGGTTGAGCAGTGGAACAGACTGCCTCGGGAAGTGGTGGAGGCTCCTTCGCTGGACATTTTCAAGCGGAGGCTGGACGGCCACCTTTTGGGTATGTTGCAGGGCTATCTTTCGGGCGATGCGCCTGCAGAGTGCAGGGGGTTGGACTAGATGACCTGCAAGGTCCCTTCCAACTCTAGCATTCTATGATTCGTCTCTTTCTGGTCTGCTGCTGTATTTGGGTTTCTGTATTGTTAGCCACGTTGGGTCTCCAACAGGAAGAAAAGCAACATACAAATATACTACAAAAACTAGATGTGCTCTCAGTGACCATCTCTCTCAATCCAACATAGTGCAGAGCTGGAGCAACGGGAGAGTCACTTTGAATCAGTGCTTGGAGGAAGACAAGGCCAGGAAGAGGCAAGGGGAAGGCAGGGGCCTTGTGAAGACACAAGCCTGGTGGCCATTATATGGCCATGTTTCAACGTTCTTTAGGAAACGGGGCCATGCTTCTGGACCGGCCCTACAAGGACTTGCCTATGGCAGAACTCTGCAGCGCACCTGTGGCAGAGCTGCCGCCGAGTTGCAGGACTGGTGCGTTGCACACAAAAGACCTTAGTGGTTCAGTTCTGGTCACTTCCTTTTAGAAGGATTCCGGCTGGCGGGCACTGGGAAAGACCTTCACTTGAAACCACAGAGGCCTGGATTGTGTAACCTGGTTTAGTTGCTGTTTAGGCTTAAGGGAAAGTACTTCATTTTTGCCATCAAGTCACGGCCAACATATAGCAACCCCATAGGTTTTCAAAAAGTTGGCTTGAAACTCGGGGCGATGCGCCTGCAGAGTGCGGGGGGTTGGACTAGATGACCTGCAAGGTCCCTTCCAACTCTAGCATTCTATGATTCGTCTCTTTCTGGTCTGCTGCTGTATTTGGGTTTCTGTATTGTTAGCCACGTTGGGTCTCCAACAGGGAGAAAAGCAACATACAAATATACTACAAAAACTAGATGTGCTCTCAGTGACCATCTCTCTCAATCCAACATAGTGCAGAGCTGGAGCAACGGGAGAGTCACTTTGAATCAGTGCTTGGTGGAAGACAAGGCCAGGAAGAGGCTGAGCGCTGAAGAATAGATGCTTTCAAATAATGGTGCTGGAGAAGACTCTCGATAGTCCCATGGACTGCAAGGAGATCAGATCAGTCAATCCTAAAAGAAATCAATCCTGACTGTTCCCTGGAAGGCCAGAAGCTAAAGCTGAAGCTCAAATACTTTGGCCACCAAATGAGAAGGGAGCACTCACTGGAGAAGACCCTGATGCTGGGAAAGACTGAAGGTGAAAGAAGGTGGGGACGGCAAAGGGTGAGAGGGTCAGTGTTATCGATGCAACGAACATGAAGTTGAGCAAACTCCGGAGGATGGCGGAGGACAGGAGGGCCTGGCACGATGTGGTCCATGGGGTCGCGAAGAGTCGGACTCGACTGTACGACTGAACAACAACAACAAAGGATTTTCAATGCAAGAGACATTCAGAGGTGGTTTGCCACTGCCTGCCTCTGCATACAGGCCCTGGTGTTGCTTGGCAATCTCTCATCCAAGTACTAACCAAGGCCGACCCTGACTAACTTCTGAGATCTCATAAGATCAGGCCAACCTGAGCCACCCAGGTCAGCACGAACTGCCTCAAAAAGCCAGACGCTGTACAAGTCAGAAGCCTGCTATGACCGACCTCGTCCACTTCCCTCCCTCAGAGGCAAGATTTGCCTTCCGTTTCTCTTTTTGTGTCCTATCACTGACTGAGCAGCCCTGGTAACGTGTGTTCTTCTCTTTAAAGGAGCTTTAGCAGTCCCACCCTGTGTCAGCAATACTCAGCCCAGGACCTGAGGGAAGGGTTAGGGTCTCCCTTTAGCTTAAATGAGAGAAGTTGGCACTTGAGACTTAAAATTCAAAAATAACAGAAGGTTTTATTTAACATCAAGGGGCTGAAAAGTGAAGTCAGGGAATTAAGGAGGAGGAGATTGGATTTATACCCCGCCCTTCACTACCCGAAGGTGTCTCAGAGCGGCTTACAAACTCCTTTCCCTTGCCCTCCCCACAACAGACACCCTGTGAGGTAGGTGGGGCTGAGAGAGCTCTTGACAGAAACTGCTCTTTTTCAAGAACAGCTGTGCCAGAGTTATGGCTTGCCCAAGGTCATCCAGCCAGGTGCAAGTGGAAGAGTGGGGAATCAAACCCGGTTCTCCTAGTAGAAGTACAAATGCTTATTCTTATATATCAGGCTAGTGAGAGTTTCTTGGATTATTCACAGTTACTATAGTTCTTGATTTTGAGAGGCTTTCGCTCCTGGGTTTTCCCAAACCACTGCAATTTATTAGTATAACAGCAGACTCTTTTGGTGCCCATAAGGCTGAATACCCTTTTCCCAGTACCTAAAACCCTTCTCTTGGAACACCAGAAACCTTCTTGAGTTGTTAACTGACTTTTAAATGTCTCGGCATGCAGTGTCCAAACACACTAGGCCGGGGAATCTCTAATCCTCAGAGATAATGTTCCCTGTTTGACTGGGTAGGGATTCTTCTTCTCTCCCTATAAGATATATCCCCCTCTTCCTTTTGACTTGAATGGGATACTTCTTATGCTACCCACACCTCCTTGCCAAACTTTCCCCCCAGTTCACTGTCTGTGTTCAAACTGCTCTCAGCTAATGCTGAATTAAGACTATATTAAGTATTAATATGTTGTCGAAGGCTTTCATGGTCGGAGTTCATTCGTTGTTGTAGATTTTCCGGGCTGTATAACCGAGAAAGATGGAGTACTCTCTGTGTCAAGGTGAGAAGAAAAATGGTAGGTAGGTAATTTATATCTACTCAGGAAGGCGGGGTAGGGCTGAGTCATTACCCTGTAGGAGTTCCCCAGGCTGTGACATGCTAATGGAGGAGCTTTCCTGAGGAGGTTCTTTGCATATGGATTGGCTGTTGAAGTTCTAACCTTATCTGTAGTGCTATTGTAACATGTAGAGCATTTTGCTGTTAGGCTATGTTCAGCCACTGCTGATTGTTCAGGTTGGCTCAATCTGCAGTGTCTTTCATGTTTTTATTCTTGTCTGAATGCTACAGTGTGTGGTCCCAATGCGGTATACTCCTGCAGAAGTGAATGGGTTTCTTCTGTCTTTTGCTGATCGTAGCATCTGTTGTATTTTTCTGGTGGGTCTGAATACTGTTTGTAGGTTGTGTTTTTTCATAAGGTTTCCCATCTAATCAGTGATTCCTTTGATATATGGCAAAAAAGTTTTTCCTGTGGGAGACTTTTTCCTCAGTTGTTTAACCTTTGGTTTAATTGCTCTTCTAATTTCATTCTTGGAGTAGCCATTTACTTGAAGAGAGTGGTTTAGATGATTTAGTTCATCGTTGAGAAAGTGCGGTCTACTAATGTCTTGTTATGATTATGCTTCTTTTTTGCTGAGGGTGGTGATTGGGGTTTTTGTGTAACTCCTGCAAGATGAGTAGATATAAATTACTTGCCTACCATTTTTCTTTTCACCTTGGCACAGAGAGTACTCCATCTTTCTGTATCATACCTCTGAGGATGCCAGTCACAGCTGCTGGCGAAACGTCAGGTCCTACAATGCCAAGACCACAGCCATACAGCCCAGAAAATCTACAACACCTATTAAGCCTTGGTTGAATTCTGACTTTGCCAACTCTAAGCCCTTTTTCTGTTAGGGCTAGTCTATACACATCTAGTCACAGTTAAGGCAGGAAACTGACTGACTTCTTTCAGCATCCAGCTCTCACAAGACTTTCTTTGCTCAGTTGATGCTGACCAATCAGATTACCTGGAGCAGCCTGTCACTCAAGGCTCTCCGGCTCTGTGAAGCATCACCCCTTCACAGTCCTGTAGTTTTATGTACAACACTTTTATGCCTCTTCAAAAAGTGCAGTCCATCACACCTGCCTTTTGCACTGAGGGTTTGGAAGGGGTGAGTCTTTTGCCTGCAGTCCTGGCTGCCTAAACCCTACTGCAGTTGATCTGGTCTTCTCTTAGCTTTTGCATATAACAAGATGGCGGCAGAACAACAGGCGTATCCAGTCCAGCACTGTCCACAAGGACTGGCAATGGCTCTCCAAAGTCTCAGGCAGAGAGGGGTCTCTCCCAGAATGTGCCACCTGGGATACTTCATCTTCAATGGGGCGATGTCAGAGACTGAAGCTCAGCCTCTCTGTAGACCACCTACTCTACCACTCACCTATTGATAGAGCTTGTGTAGAACTATGGTGAGGCCTCATTTGGAATACTGCGTACAGTTCTGGTCACCGTATCTCAAAAAAGGACATTGCAGAGCTGGAAAAAGTACAGGGGAGGGCAACCAAGATGATAAGGGGCGTTGGAGCCCCTTCCCTATGAGGAAAGGCTGAAGAGTCTGGGACTTCTCAGTTTAGAAAAGAGACGATTAAGGGGGGAGGAGCACATGACAGAGGTTTATAAAATTATGCACAGGATGGAGAAAGTGGATAGTTGGGAGCTTTTTCTCCCTCGTCCATACGCCTAGAACTCAGGAGTACCCAATGAAGTTGATAGGTAATCGGCTCAGAACAGACAAAAGGAAACTTTCCTTTTCTCAGTGGGTAATTAAGTAGTGGAATTCACTGGAAGTGGAAATAGTGAGCACACAGATGGCTTTAAAATGGAGTAAGACAGATTTACAATAGGGAGACCCGCAGTAACTAAAGAGAACCTCCATAACTAAAGAGAACCTCAATCCCAGTGCTAGAATGCAACACCAGGAAAAATCCTTGACCTCTGTGCCCTGCTGATTGGTGCTCAAGGACAACTGGTTGGCCACTACACGGACAGAATGTTGGACCGGATGGACCACTGGTCTGATCCAGCAGGGCTGAAAGCCAGTTTGGTGCAGTGGTTAAGTGTGCGGACTCTAATCTGGGAGAACCGGGTTTGATTCCCCACTCCTCCACTTCTAGCTGCTGGATGACCTTGAGCAGGCCATAGTTCTGTCAGGGCTGTTCTTGAAAGAGCAATTCTGGAAAGAGCTCTCTCGGCCTTGCCTACCTCACAGGGACCAATTCCCCACAAGCAGCTGTGCCACCATCACTCTTCCGTTTCCCCCGGTTGTATTGGTCAATTTCACACTATTTGCTGCGTGGCCACATTCTGACCCGCATCTTCCCCAGATTTCCCCCGTGTCTTCTCGATCCTGTTAGCAAAGCCAGTAAATGATAATATGAGTACAATACAAAATAATACAAAATCTTGATGTAGTTATTCTTGACGTTGTTTTGGCTGAGCTCCTGGAATGTTTACTCTTTGAGACGTGTGCAAAGCAAACTGAGGAGTCCTCGTTATATGAGTTCCCAAACAGTGTTTATCACTCCTTCATTTGAAAACATGTAGTTCCAAGGAATGTAAGAGATAAAGAGAACACGCTTTCCTAGGATTAAACAGCGGTTTTGTATGTCTTTTTCAACTCTATCTCTCAGTTGGTGTTTGTCACCAATCTCTTGCCGTGGCACAAACAGGAATGACAATAATGTGGATCAATGCAACCTCTCTCTAATGTCTTCCCAAAGAGACAGAGTTCTGTTTGGGAACTCATATAACGAGGACTCCTCAGTTTGCTTTGCACACGTCTCAAAGAGTAAACATTCCAGGAGCTCAGCCAAAACAACGTCAAGAATAACTACATCAAGATTTTGTATTGTTTTGTATTGTACTCATATTATCATTTACTGGCTTTGCTCATGTTCATGAAATGAATGAATGCTAGTTAATACAGGAAATTTGGTATAATAATACAACTAAGTGTGTTAAAGAAATAGAAGAGTAATTTTCTTTGGTGAGCCCTATTTTTCCTATTGTAATTACACCAAAGCCTGTCTAGTTTTTGATACGTGTGGTGTAGGGGGCTGGACAAGGACTTGGGAGACCCAGGTTCCATCACAGAAGCCTGCTGGGTGATACCTCGCAGGCTAACCCACCTCGCAGGGCTGTCGGGAGGATAAAATGGAGGATAGGAGAAGGATGTAAACCACTTTGGGTCCCCATTCGGGAGGAAGGCGGGATTATATGTGAAATCGGTTTTTAAAAAATAATCTGAAGGCTTCACCTTCCTCCTCCACAAGCACCGCCCCCCCCCGCCCCCAGCAGAGGCCATAGGAGGCTTTGAACCGGGGAAACAGCAGTTCAGAACACAGAGGGAGACACAGGATCGAGGCCACTCTGCTCTTCACCGGTCCCATTCTACTCCTCTAGGATGGCTTTGCAGAACAAAAGCTACAACCTCCCAACCTATTTATTTGTTGACATTCTCACAAAGGCAAATTCTGTCCTTTACCCAGGATGCATCTAACATATTCGGTCTTGACAGCAGGTCCCTAGCACCCACAGACGTCAGAACAGCTTCCCAAATAGATTAATTTCTGAATTCTACTCCCACCCCGACCAGTATTCTGACTTCTCTTCCCCCTGCAAGACGTGGGGATATTTCTGGCCCGGGTAGTAAGGGGGTGAAGGGAATCGACACAGCCCTGTGGAAATTCAGCGGGATCTGTTGATGATTTTTAACACACACACACACACACACGAACACAAAAGATCAATGCGAGGCGTGCAGTTGACATGAACACCCAACAGAGAATCTTGCACCCGGGTGCTCCTTTTCTACGTAAATAATGGAGGGATCCTGGGGGAATGTACCAGGGAGTGGAATTTTTAATTAATAGGCCTCTTTAATGTGCAAATCAAGCTCGATTGCGAGTTCTGACTTGCATCGGTTATGGGGGGGGGGGGGGACCTGAACGCTAATTAAACATGCAAGACTCCAAATGGAGGCACCCTCGCATGCCCCAGACAAGACAAAGGCAGCTTGGCACGAGAATACAAATCTACGGCCGGGGGGGGGAGGGGGGCAGCAGAAAAGACCACTCTAGGCAACTGCACCTATGACACTTCATTGGAACAAGTGCAAGCTGTTCAAAATATAACCTGTGACTGCAGGGCAGCTGCCGAGACAGAGGAAAGACCCCCCACACACACACCCAATCCAGACTGCATGCTCAGGATCTATGCCCCCCACCTTCTTCCCCCACACACTCAGTCATGACTTGGATTTCCACCTAAATTTGGGAGGAAGCAAAAAAGCAAACATAACCACACCCCCAAAAGCCAAACAGGGGATTCTTCCAAACATCTGGTATGAGAGCTCTATTAACTACAGCTCCTTATGAGAACCCGTGTGCTTGCAAACACCAACACCTGGGTACAGGTAGGTCTCTGCCCACAAAACGAACCCCCACCCCCAAATGCCACAATTGGAAAGAAGTAAGCACAGGTGAGTGCACAAGAACGAGAGATGTCATGTTATGAGTGTGGCTCTATATCTGAGAGCACAGTAAGTGAGCAGTGACTCATGAAAGCTCCTACCCTGCCACAAATTCTGTTAGTTTGGTATAGTGGTTAAGTGCGCGGACTCTAATCTGGGAGAACTGGGTTTGATTCCCCACTCCTCCATTTGCACCTGCTGGATGACCTTGGGCAAGCCATAGTTCTATCAGAGCTGTTCTCTCAAGAGCAGTCCTCGAAAGAGCTCTCTCAGCCCCACCTACCCCACCGCGTGTCTGTTGTGGGGAGGGGAGGGGAAAAGGAATCTGTAAGCCGCTCTGAGACTCCAAGTGAAGGGCGGGATATAAATCCAATCTCTTCTTCTTCGTAGTCTTCAAGGTGCTCCTGGACTCTTGCTCTTTTCTCCTGCTACAGACAGACTAACACGGCTCCCCATCTTGATCTGTATGAGAGCACACTTGCATTTCTATGCAGTTTTCATCTGCCTATAAATTGGGGGACCCCCCAAGTGGCATCCGTGGAAGCTTCCCAGGAGATCTTCCATCTAGGTGCTGAGACCAGAGCACATCCACCGAGACCAGAGCAGATCCAGCAAGGAGGTTGTACAGCGTGCCTGCCTTCCCACTGTATCCTGAGGGCCAAAAGCAGCTCCATTAACATCACCACACCACAATTCCTGCCAGAGGCAGGCACGGCTATGTTCAGCAGCATGACCCTGGCCATTTTCAGCAGCCAAATCCCAGACTCAGTGTGTTCGTGACACAACTGAGGCATACAGCAACAAACGGACAAGGCTGCATCTGAACAATTCCCCACCTGGGCTCAGTATCACACTGAGAGGGCCAGAGCCAGCATCCACGTGATGTGCCAGCTGCGGCTTTTGCTGGGTTTTGTTTCTCTCCCACAGTCAGGAATCGCAGCCATTCAACGCACCCTGCTGCTCATAAGTGGCAAAGTTCTAAAAAGCCTAAGAATTCGCTTTCTGAACTGGCCTGAGGACTCATCAGCAGCCACCTCCGTGCCTCTGGGCGCAGGACATGAAAGGAACGGCCTTCAGTTATTGTCTGAGTCTCACAGGTACACTGCCTCTGGAACTGGAGGCTGCATTGAGCGAGGGAACCAAAAAGGTGGGGGGGGGAGAAGAAAACCCTTGGATATGGAAATATCAGTGTCCATTACAAAAAAGCTAAAATTGCACTAAATCATAAAAGCTTGAAACAAATTGTAAAGATTAAAACTGCGTATCAAGATACCTCAATTTTTGTTACATATACAGGTACCTTCTCCTAGTATAGAATAACCCCAACCCTGTTAGTTTTTCTTCTTTTTGATTACCTGGTTTGTTCTGGCTTGGAATCCCCCCTCCTTGTTCATTTTTGGTGGTTCCACTGAGGTTCCATAGCTAATTGCTATTGACAGGCAGACAAATCTGCCTTTTGAACAGATATCTAAGGTGGAAACCGCATCCACATCTTGTGGCAGTGAGTTCCACAAGCTGATTATGCACTGAATGAAGAAGAGCTCCCTCTGGCTGCAGCCTGATCCTACTGCCAATCAGATTCACTGGGTGAGCCTGAACCCTAGGAATTCAAGACAGGGCAATTTCAACCACAATGGATTCCACACAGAGGAAAGAAAGAAAAAAAAAGGGTGCAGAGGTGCAAAAGGGGTTTTGCAAAAATTTAGGCACTGCTTCCTGTAGTTGTGTAGTGGACAGAGCTTCAGACTAGGAATAGGTAAAGGTAAAAGTTTCCCTTGCTCGAAAGCTAGTCGAATCCGACTCTAGGGGGCGGTGCTCATCTCCGTTTCCAAGCCGATGAGCCAGCGCTGTCCGAAGATGTTTCCATGGTCATGTGGCCGGCATGACTAAACGCCAAGGCACATGGAACGCTGTTACCTTTCCACCGAAGCGGTACCTATTCATCTACTTGCAATTTCTTGCTTTCAAACAGCTAGGTTGGCAGGAGCTGGGGCCGGAGACGGGAGCTCACTCCATCATGCGTTGCCATGGGCACTCAGGTCTCGAACTGCCAAACTAGAGACCCTTCGGTCTCCAGCTCAGCATCTTAACCTCCGAGCCACCACGGCCCCATATAGGAATAGGTAACCTGGGTTCAAATTCTTGGTCATGAAATTCACAGGATGACCTTGTGGTAGTCTGTCTGTCTCTCTCTCACGCGCACACACACAGCCAACTCTATCTCAGAGGGGTTGTTCTGAAGATAAAAATGCACCGTGTGCATCCCCATGAACTCCACAGATGGACAGATGAGAGTGAAAGAGAGATAAGCGATAGCAACTGCGGCACCACAGAGAGGTGGAATCCTGCTATCATTGCCTCTCCCCTCCCTTATTCCACATCCTCCCTGCAAACCCTCTCCGTCCACACAGTGCCAGAGTTCAGCCATACCTGGAAGCCATAACCCCGGACTTGGGCATCCTCCCTGTCCAACAAGCAGTAGCACTGGGAAGGGAAAGGCCCTCTGCTCAGGCTTGGAATCACCCTTCTAACTACTACCCCCCTATTCCCCTCTTGGCAACACAGAGGCACTGCTGGCTCTCAGAGCCGGCACTCCATCCAGGCCTTCCCAGTTTAAGAGGGAGGCATCTCTCGGCAAAGGACCGGAAACACCAGGAAGGGGAAAGGTCCCAGCCTGAGATCTACACGTGTAAGAGGGAACAGCACAACATTGCTCTTTTGGGCAGTCCTTCGATTCTCCCAGCCCAGACAGAGAAACACTGTACCTTTAAAAAAACACACACACACACACACCCCAACAATATCATCCTATATAAATTATGGCCATAAACTTTTTTTCCCCTGCAGTGCGGCCTAATTAATTCCTGTTCTATACACAAAGGGAAGTGCTGGGTGACAAATGGGTGCAAACCTTGAAAGCTGCCACGTCGGCAAAACATTTTCTACTTCAATTTATAAGCAATTTTGCAGTAAATCATCCGCCAGAACCCGAGATCCATAGGCAGCCGAGAACAGCCAGGCCACGCCACAGTATGCAAACCGAGATATAAAACGGTACTACATGGGGTGGGGGGGGGAGAAGGGAGGGGGAAGAGGTGCTCTGCACATCCCCCACTTCCTCAGCAACCTTTACATTCTGCCTAAAATTCTGTATGGCAAGAGTCCACCAACACAGCTTATTTGAGGTTTCCGCACTAACAATGCAAGGCCAAGAAGGGGTACCTCCTGGGAAAGGTGCAACAAAGGAAGCCCCCAGCAGACTCAGGCTAAAGATCTGCCAAACCGGGTATCCTGTGCTTCCCACAGTGGCCAGACATTTGAGGGAACAAAGGTAGCCGCCCTCCACCACTGGTTGACACACACACACCCCGCCGCTCCAACAACTGGCGTTCAGAGGCAGAATGTCCCTAAACATTATGTGTTACAGCCAGCAGCTGCTGACAGATCTACTATCCTTGAATTTGCTCAGTATGGAATCATAAACCAGTGCCCCCCCCCCCCCCCGCGGTGAAGATGGTGAACTCAGCAAGATTGGGTAACCTGCACACCTGTTAAGGGTCTTTACATACTAGGACAGTTCCACAGGTTTACCAAAAAAAGAGGTAAATAACCCAAAGATTCCCCCACGCATCCAAACGTAAAAAGCTTGATGAGGGAGGGATTTGCCTGCTTAATTCTGGAATGGAGATCTTGGAGGAAGGGATTTCCAAACTGTTTTCCCACTCCCAAGATACTGCACAGATCCCAAAATTCTTCTCCCCCCCCCTTCCCGGCTGCCCTTAGAATCACCTGAGTGACCAAACAACCACAGAGAGGGTTCTTGCTCTTCCTGGCCTCTGCTCTCTTCTCCCACCCACCCCCCTTCGACCACTTTCCTGCCAAGTGGTGCTGAACAGAGACACACATGAGTTTGTCCACCTCGACAACCAATGGGAGCAAGTTACATAAATTAGCTACACACTGAGCGGAAATTCCCTCTCGCCGCCCTAATTCAACTGCCAAAACAGTGTGCTCAATCCAACGCAGTATTTCTGCAGGCATGACAACTTGCTCCCATTAAATGTAACTTTTTCAGCCCTCCCAGGAAAGGGATCCCTGTTAACACGATTTTGGGGGGATATTTAGGGCTGTCCGGGGAGGGGGGGCTAAGGAAGTCACATTCCACAGGCAGAAATCCCTGTGCCCATGGCAACGCTGCACTGGATCCAACCCAAAATCCCTGAACAACCTTGTCCTTGCTCTGTGGATGGATGCGGCCTCTACAGGAGTTGCACATCACAGCCACATGGGATACACATCTTAGGTATGCAAATCGGTTGCATCCAAAATTCTACAGCACCACAAAAGTATTCCTAGACGTCAATCTCTGCTACTCAGAAACCATCACCTTTTGAGAAGGTCTGGGACCCTAAGGGTCTTACTTTACAGTAAAACATGTGGAGGAACCAGGCAAATTCCACAGCCAAACATCTGAACTTCATATGGATCTGCTTCACACCAGGTCAGGACATCAGCGTGGGGCTGTGGCTTACTAGCAGAGCATTTGCTTGTCATGCAGAAGGTCCCAGGTTCAGTCCCTGGAAGCATCTCCAGTTAGAAGGACCAGGAAGTAGGTGATGTGAAAGACCTCTTCTGCCTGAGACCCTGGAGAGCCACCGCCAGTCTGAGTAGACAATACTGACCTTGATGGACCAAGGGTCTGATTCAGGATAAGGCAGCTTCATGTGTTCATTTATCCATCGAACTGAGACTCAGACAGAGAAAAACCCTTCCCCAAACCTGCTATCTGCCACTCTTTAAACAGGGGTGACAGGAACTAAACCTGGGATCTCCCGCATACAAGACAAGCGCTCTATCACTGAGCCACCTCAGCTTGGATGAGGTTCTCTCACAATTGACAATGTAATTGAACCAATTCATCAGATGATTAACCTAATTATTTCTGGGCCTAGAAAAAAGTCAGGTGCCTGGAACTTCTAGTAAGCAAAGCATCTTAGTTTAACCAATAAGTAGTTTTCCCCTCCCCCACACACCCCAACTGGCTTTCAATTTGTCTTTCAGATATTTTTATATTTGACACTTTCCAGCTGCAGATGCAATCAACGAGAGCTTTGTCAAATGGATGATTTCCTTTTAACACTCCGGTGGAGCTTAAAAAAAAGTTTTTATGGTATATAAAATCCCACCTTTTATAGAAATTTATATATTAAACTCCATGTTCATAGCCGTATTTTGCTTATGGGAAATATCAAAATGTCAACCATTGTTTCTGTTAAAGGTCTTTAATGATATTGCGGTTTCTGGATCCGTAATGGAACATGTTGCTTACCGCCGTCTGCAATGCATCTCATTAAATACACTAATGGCACACATTTTATGAAAAGGTCAGGCTCAGGATTGGCGGGAGTTCGCCTTTTAAACAAAAATAATAAAACCCAGCCCGGTTTTAAAGCTACAGCTAATCATAAAGAACTTTAGCCGACGCACGCAAAGCCTCCTGCTCTGACGAGGATCTATCCAACACGTCCACCAGTGACTTAGCATCGTAATTGGTCATGAACACCCTTATCAATATTCTCACAGGGACTGGGGGGAAAAGCATGGCGCACGGCTGCCTCAGCACGACAACATTTAATGGTGGCACCTTGGAACTTGTAGCATTATGATCCCTTCCCGACTACTCTCCGAAATTCTACAAGGAGCTTCACAATCCCTCGTGCATCCACCATCAGTATTAATAAGCCCCGATTCCTAAAGATGCCAATCTGAGGCCAAGAGAGCGGCTTCAAGACACCTGAACTAGAATCCACTCTGCCTACGCTACACCCTTCTCAGACCCAGGATCCTCTTTTCATAATGTAAACACATAAGGAGCGCCCTACTGGATCAATGATCCATCACCAGTGATCCATCAAGGTCTGCATCCTCTTTCACATGGTAGCCAAGTCACAAGTCAACTCTGAGTAAGCTCGAGTTCTCGCACACGAGTGTCACCGACTTACCTTCATTGATGAAGGGAGCTTTGTAACAAAGCCTGCAATCTGTTGTTGTTGTTGTTGTTCAGTCGCCCAGTCGAGCCTGAATCTCCTGACTCTCATGGGCCACATCATGCCAGGTCCTCCTGTCTTCCGCCGTCCTCTGACGTTTGCTCAATTCCATGTTTGTTGCATCGATAACACTGTCTAACCATCTCATCCTTTGCCGTCCCCTTCTTCTTTTGCCTTCAGTCTTTCCCAGCATCAGGGTCTTCTTCTCCAGCGAGGGCTCCCTTCTCATTTGGCAGCCAGAGTGTTTGAGCTTCAGCTTCAGTATCTGGCCTTCCTTCCAGGGAACAGTCAGGGTTGATTTCATTTAGGATGGACTGATTTGATCTCCTTGCAGTCCAAGGAGGGACTCTCCAGAGTCTTCTCCAGCACTATAATTCAAAAGCATCTATTCTTCGGCGCTCGGTCTTCCATATGGTCCAACTCTCACAGTCATACATTACCACTGGGAATACCATCGCTTTGACTATATGGACTTTTTTGGCAGGGTGATGTCTCTACTTGTTATTATCCTGTCTAGGTTTGCCATCGTTTTCCTCCCAAGCAGCAGGCATCTTTTAATTTCATGACTGCAGTCACTGTCTGCAGTGATCTTGGATCCCAGGAAGGGGGGTGGAGGAGGAGGAGGAAGAAGAAGAAAAAGAAGAGGAGGAGGAGGAGGAGGAAGAGGAGATTGGATTTACACCCC
>NW_015172021.1:534539-536496 GCF_001447785.1 Gekko japonicus | reverse complement strand
CAGCTCCAACTGAATTGACAAAGTGCCTAGTTCCAAAATCCTCCTAGCTGAAGTAATGGCCAGGAGGAACAAAGTTTTCATCCTCGGGAATTTGAGCAGAATGGCTACATCGGTTCAAAGGGTTCCTTCGTAAGAGCTGTGAGAACAGTATTAAGCTTCCAAGTTGGAAACCTATGTCTCAGTGGAGAATCCTGGAATGATGCCCCTCTGAGGAAACGGTGAATGTGAGGGTGCTGAGGGATGTTAAGACAATTATACTGGGGCAGGACCAAAGCCAGGGCCACCATGTTTCTTGAGGGTCACTGCCCTGAGACCGCTAACCAGACCGTCCTTGTAGGAACTCCAGTAGTGATCTAATTTCCGGATACAATGGGTCAGCCATCTTCCGCTGAGCCCATCAGACAAAGGCCTTCCAAGTAGTATTGTAGATCCTTGAGGCAGACGGCCTTCTAAAGGCCATGATCATATTGATGACTGACTCTTTGTAGCCTAGTTTTGATAGCTTGTCGCTTTCAATCTCCATGCACGTAAGCAGAACCACCCTGGCCTGGGATGCCAAACTGAACCGTGAAGCAGTATGTCTTCTGAGACAGGAATGGCTAGAGGAGTCGTCACCACCATCTCCTGTAGCAATGTGAACCAAGGATGACGATGCCAGTATGGTGCCACCACTACAATCTCTGCCCTTAGAACTCATATCCTCCAGAGAAGCTTGGGAAGTACAGGAAGAGGAGGAAACGTACAGAGGAGCCCCTCGGGCCAAGGGCATCCGTGGCCTCCGCCTGGGGATGAAAATATCTGATGTAAAATCTGTCCAGTTGGTTGTTGAGCGGAGAGGCAAATAGGTCTACTGTGGAGTTCCCAGTGTCACCGCTCTGAGCCGGAAAAAACAAACTCTCTTGTGTAGGGACCATTCGCCCTCCTGGACTGTCTGGCTGCTCAGCCAATCTGCTTGGGTGTTGATGACTCCCTTCGCATACTCTGCCCTGATCAATGTCATATTGGATTCCGCCCAATTCAAAAACTGAGTCGCTTCCCTGTGTAGGGCTAAGGACCTGGAACCCCTGTTTGTTGAGGTAAGCCTTCGCTGAGATGTCGTCCATCTGAACAAGGATGTGGTTCCCCCTGATCTGAGGGGCAAAATGTTGAAGGGCCCACCTAATGGCTCGAATCTCCAGGAGATTGAACGGCAGTTTCCTTTTTGCTATGGACCATCTATCCACTGGCGAAAGGAAGAGTAAGGTGCCCCCCCCCCGTCTGATAGACTGGTGTCAGAGAAAATTCGGATCCGGTCCTGGATCCAAAGGGACTTGCCTTGAGACAGATTGTTCAACTTGGTCCACCAGCGCAGACTTAATTTCACCTGGAGAGGTACTATGGACCATCTGCCCACTTCAAGGAAAGAGCTATCCATAAGGCAATAGAGTTTTGGTATGGCTGTAACTAGCTGCAGTTGTCTGGAGTGAAAACCTTCCCCATTGTAGCGTGTCAAAAGCCACGACCGTGAGGCCCATCATCTTGGTCAGGGTGAAGTCCTGGCTTGAATAATTTGGTTAACCTACTCTTTGATCTTTCTGGCTTTTTTGACAGGAAGATAAAGCTTTGTAGCTTGAGTGTCCATCACCACTCCAAGTGTTCCAGATGCTGTGTGGGAGTCAGAGAGCTTTCTGCACGTTCACCAGGAATCCGAAGTCTTGCAAGCACTGCGAATGCGAATCCCTTGTTCTTGAAGACAAATGACCGGATGAACCAGGATCTTTGTAAACACCCAGGGAGCTGATGAGACGCCGAAGGGCAGGGCTCGGAACTGGAGATGAGTCTCCCCCACGCAGAAACGTAGGAATCTTTGATGGTGTAAGAAGATTGGAACGTGCATGTATGCCTCTGCCAAGAGGAGAGGAATTCCCTGGGTCGTAAGGATTCCACAATGGATCTGAGGGTCTCCATGCGAAAGTGT
>NW_015172021.1:519181-534063 GCF_001447785.1 Gekko japonicus | reverse complement strand
ACTGTGGATGCTGCAGCTGGCATATTGATTGCCATGGAAGTGGCCTCATGTTCATCTTCAGAGAGCAACCCAGAGGATTGTAGGGCAGTTGCTGGTGCATCAACCGCAGGTACCTGCTAAAGATCTGAAGCAGATGATATCAAAGGGTACAACTTTTTAACAACCCCTGGAAATAGTTTGTTCGTTATTGGCTTTGCCCACTCTGCCTTCATCTGTCTCACATAGAATTCAGGAGAGAGGAAGGCTCTTTCTGAGCAATCAGCTGGAGGAAAGAACTCATCAATGAGCTCTGTGCCATCTTTCTGCGCTTGGGCATTAGCACTCTTGTCCCCTGCCTTTTGGGGTCCCTGTATATTGAGTGCTGATAGGGTCTAAGACAGCAAATACTGAAAAACCTCGCCCTTGAAATATCTAAAGGACTGGTCTGAGACAATCATTTCCCCCTATTCACCGTAATTACATGAAAAACCCCCCTCCCCCTTTCACCAGAGACATGTGAGAGGCTATCCCTCTCACGTGAAGGTGGATCAAATAGGCAGTGCTCCTTGGGAAACCCTTTTTGTGCCGCTTTGGTGGGCCAGCTGCCTCTGTCCTTGCGCCTCCAAGGAGAGGGGGAGGGGAGGAGGATATAGTAGCCCCATGACTCCCTGATCTGCAGAAATGCGCTATTTCCTCCCCCATGGCTGTTATAAAGAAGGCCATCACATTTGGAAATAAGGGGACAGACCTGGGGTTGCCAACATTACCACTCTGCAACTCGTCATCTTCCTTGGCCCCTTGAGCACTATCAGCACAATCATGCCTAGGTTGATGAACCCAATTGAACCATAGGTCTCAAGGGGCGCCATGTGCGGGATTAGGCTCTGCTCGCCATTCCCGTCTTAAAGCATAGAGTGGCCAGTGGACTCCAAAATGGCCGCTGAGGCATGCGCGGGCTCAATAAATGCTGCAGGGGTGTGCGGCTGTTGGGCGCGCTTTGGAATGCCATCCTTGCCTTGCTCTGCTGGTTGAGCGTTGGCCACCGCCACGGCCTCTATCTCCGGAGTGGAGAGAAATCCATTGCTATCCTCTCTTAATGCCACAGAAAGCGGTCTGTGAGATCCCCTCCCATTAAGAGACCAACCAGCCCAGCAATGCTCAACCTCAAAAGGGGAGTGGGGGGAGAGGATAACATATAGGAAGGAAGAAGAAAAGGAATTTTTTTTCTCCTTAAGTTTCTTCAGAGAGAGGGAACAGCAAAGATGGAAGGAGAAAGTGAAAGTAAGTTAACTCAGAAAGATAGGGTTAGGCAGAGCCTACACCTAGCTGCTCTCCCTTCTGAGGCAGGAAAAGAACTGAGCCTAGGGTGACTCCCACTACAGGAAACAGGAAGTAATTGAAATTAGTCCTGCCACCCTAAGTGATGGATGGGAATCACCCACAAGATGTCCTCCACCTCAGGGGGAGAATTCCGATTCTTTTCTTTCCCTTTAAGGACGGAGAATACTTTTTTGGTTTTGCCGCTGTCACAGCCGACTTATGGCGATCCTGGCGGATGTTCAAGGCAAGAGACATTCAGAGGCGGTTTGCCATCGCTGGCCTCTGCGCAGCGGCCTGGACTTCCTTGTTAGTCTCCCATCCAAATACCAACCAAGGCCGACCCTGCTTAGCTTCCAGGATCTAACAATCTCAGGCTAGCCTGGGCTACCCAGGTCAGGGGAGAGAATACGTTGCCCAGTCCACAAAGTGGTACTTACTGTAAGTGGTACTTACTGTCTTTAAGGGCAGTGGCAAACTCTGGTCCCCCTCTCTTCTTGAACTTGGGGAAGGTATCCGGCTGCGGAAGCTGGTTAGCAGTCACGAGGGCCTTCTGCAGCTTGATCCTCCCTTCCAGGAGCTGGTCCCACAGTGCTTCAGACGAGAGAAAAGAACACGACACAGCCTGAGCACGGCCCTTCCCCTTTCCGGAGCCACGGGGCTTCCCAGACAACTGATGCCACAAAGACAAGACACACAGTTCCCTCCCCCGCCCGGCAGACTGGCAGAAGCTAGTTTTCTTCGCCGATAATCATTTAAAAGAAACCAAAACACAAATGACAAATAGGAAAGTAAATTAAATGGAAAAATTAACAAATTAAACAAACCCATCCGTGTCCGTTTAAAACTTGAACAGGTGCAGACTCTTTTAAACAAAAGCTGCAAATGGGTCTTTTGTTTGAACATGTCAGTGCTATTCCTGAAAGAGGACCAGAGAAATTGCCTTTATCTTTCCTCAGAGGACACATTTTTAAAGGTGGAAGGGGAAGGGCGGAATAATGAAGGAACAGTGCAGGAGACGTGGCTGATACTTGGAAAAGTCAATGGAGTAATACTTCACATTCCGAGAGTGTTTTCAGGATTCAGAGGGCCTAGAGCACATTGCCTTGTTAGAATCCTTACAACGGCCCTGCAGATTAGGCTAGTCTCATTGCTGAGAGCAGGGGGCTTGCTAAAGCCACTAAAGTAAATTCACGGCAGAAGCAAGATTTGAAACAGGGATCTCTCAGGGACGCTCACTGACTTAGTCGCTAGACTGGCTGCAAAAATGATTGCTGCGGACCAAAGAGATTAAATTATTTTATTACCTATTTACTTTTATCACACTAGCCATCAGGTTCCTTTATATATACATGTCACTTCATCCAGGAAGATCTCCAGCAGGGGTCCCCAACCTTTTTGAGCCAGTGGGCATGTCCATAATTCTGACATGGCATGGTGGGAACATCCAGAAAATGGCTCCCACAGCTTAGCTTCAGTCACACAGTGAAGATCTTGTGTTGTGGTGGCAGCTGTTGCCAAAGCAATGTTTCTAAAAAATCTGCACAGACAACCTGATCTCCAGCAGCCAATCAGAAGCCTTGCTGGGCAAAAGCCCTCCCTGGGCCCACTCACTTCCTGAAAACACTTAGTGGGCACCAGGGAAGGTGTCAGTGGGCACCATAAGAACCTAAGAGAAGCCAGTGTTGGATCAGGCCAATGGCCCACCCTGTCCAACACTCTGTGTCACACAGTGGCCAGAAATACCAGGGGCCACCAGGAGGTCCATCAGTGGGCACTGTGTTGGGGACCCCTACTCTCCAGTGCAGGATGGCTTTTGTTTTGTTAACTAGAAGGCAAGGCATACTTTAAACAACAACAGCTCCAGAAAAGCCCTGCCTACTAACCTATTTGATTTATCACAGCTCTCCCCTTCTCTACTTCTTCGCCCACTTTGTCTTCAGAGAACGTCAAAAGCGTCCCATCGTCCTTGCTCTCTTCCGCACCCACTACTTCATCCTCCACTTCAGAGCTTTCCTCGGAAACGGCTTCATCGCTGCTGCCTTCTTCCACACTGCCCTCGTCCTCCTCATCCCCGCTCTCAATTTCATCCATCCCCTCAGCAAACTTCTCAAAATCGTCAATAGCCTGGAAACAGAAAGCTGCTTTCTTCAGGGTCGCTGGCGGATGGCTCTCTTTCTCCTCACCACGGTCAACACTGGGTGGAGCGGACGCCTCCTCCTCCTCCTCCTCCTCCTCCATGTCTGGGTCTTCTTCATCATCCAACTCCTCCTCCAGGGATTCACTGCCCAGGTCACTTTCATCGGTTTCCTCTTCCCCCGAAGTTTGCTCTGTCAATTACAAAAAAGGGAATAATTAACCCTCGTCCAGTGCAATTCCATCCACCCGCAACAAGAGTTGGTTGCACACAGAGAAGTAAAAGCCAGTACAGTGCATTTATTTGTTTAGACAATTATACTATGTTTTTCTCCCGAAGGAGTCTTGTAACGTGTTTCTTCCCTCCTCCGCCCAGGCTAGGCTGAGACTGTATGACTGGCCCAAAGTTCACCCTGTGAGCCTCAATGGCAAGGTTCCCCCCCCAAAAAAAAACCCTGGGTCTCCCAGATCTTAGATGCTTTACCCACTATGCCACACTGGCTCTTGGGTAGAAAACAGCGCATGGGCCTTCAAGCAGGGAGATCTGAGTTCGGCTACCCTCTCAGCCAGCAAGCTCTGTCACTGTCCTCAAGACATTCATTCACGCTCTTGCTTTCATCTTAGATCTGCTGCCCCCTCTGACCTTTTTAGTCAATCGGTTAATCTAACTAGGTTGCCAGCCTTCAGGTACCCAGAGATCAGTGTTCTTGTCATTGTCAATAAACACATACACCAAGCGAAAAAGTTGGCTGGATCCACCCCTAGAGATGGGAGGGCCCAGAAAGAAACAGAGGGGGAGAAAGAGTTATTTCCTCTTAAGGTAGGATTTTTCTAATTTCCTCTTATGGTAGTCCCTCTGGCTTGGAGTAGGAGCTCCAGACCTCCTACCAAGCACAGGGGGTATGCAGGAACTGGAGAGGTCAGCCAGGGCCACTCAAATAGGAGCCATGCAACAAAAGAAATTTGCATAGCCTATCGAGCGAGCAGAGGCATGACCTAACCAGTTCCTGGATGACTTCCCCCCACTGAAGAAGAACCCTGATCCAACCAATTGGTTGGCAAAGTGTTGCCATCTGGGAAAACAATGGCAGGATACAAATGTCATTGTCAATAAACACATACACCGAACAAAAAGGTTGGCTGGATCCACCCCTAGAGATGGGAGGGCCCAGAAAGAAACAGAGGGGGAGAAAGAGTTATTTCCTCTTAAGGTAGGATTTTTCTAATTTCCTCTTATGGTAGTCCCTCTGGCTTGGAGTAGGAGCTCCAGACCTCCTACCAAGCACAGGGGGTATGCAGGAACTGGAGAGGTCAGCCAGGGCCACTCAAATAGGAGCCATGCAACAAAAGAAATTTGCATAGCCTATCGAGCGAGCAGAGGCATGACCTAACCAGTTCCTGGATGACTTCCCCCCACTGAAGAAGAACCCTGATCCAACCAATTGGTTGGCAAAGTGTTGCCATCTGGGAAAACAATGGCAGGATACAAATGTCATTGTCAATAAACACATACACCGAACAAAAAGGTTGGCTGGATCCACCGCCCAGAAAGAAACAGAGGGGGAGAAAGAGTTGTTTCTAAGCAATTTATAAAAAATTGAGATAATGGGTGAGCAACACAAGGCAATCAAGTTCCCTTCCGTACATTTTTATCAAAGGGGGAAACTGAAGACAAGCAGGATACAATTCCCAAGATCCATCAGGGTAAAAAAAAGAGTTGCCCATATCCTTCCCACTGACCTGACAGAGACCTGACACAAGTCTTTGGGAAGGGGGAATTAGCTAGGGAGGCAAAGTGAAGTTTCACACCTAAGAAGATCTGAAACAATTATCACTATAGAAAAACAACTTCACACTAGAACTTATCCATAATTTTATTAAAAGGCAGACCACACTCAAACATTCCCCCCCCCAAAAAAATTAAGTGGACTTTTCAAATGCAGATTTTATTCTGAAATTCTCATCTGAAGTTCTCCCCAGATTCTGAAGTTCCATGTTACGTGCTCTTGTTTCCAAGTTGGAACTGATGCATTAGGTGGTCCAATGTTCTATTCCCAAATTCTGTGCAGAGCAACTGTGCACGCATTTAAAGCCATGGCTTTAAATACCTTCAGTTCATTTGCCTCTTTTCCCCCCTCTTTGCCAGTGAGCACAAATGCAGTGATAAAGCACAGCAAAACCGTCATAATATGGCCTCAGTGTATCAAGCTACATGGAGATTTTTTTATGCTGTGTTTTACCAATGTGAAGGAACGCACATGTACAAAAGAAATACTGGTGCCTACTTTCTTAAAACACGGCACAACATACAATCACAGTGCACTGTTTTCCGAATCCACCCACCTATAAAAGTAATGAAAAAGGCAAAAAAAAAAAATGCTGAAAACTGAACTGAACACATGAAGCTGCCTGATATGGAATCAGGCTATTGGTCCATCATGGTCAGTATCGTCTACTCAGACTGACAGCTGCTTTCCGGGGTCTCAGGCAGAAGAGGTCTTTCACACTGCCTTCTGCCTAGTGGCTTTTGTTTGTTTGTTTGTTTGTTTTTAACTAGAGAAGCCAAGGACTGAACCCAAGACCTTCTGCATGCAAAGAAAATTCATTTTTAAAATTCACCTCATTAAACTGGAATTAAAGAAGAATGGAACTCCACACCAACACAAACATTAGAACAACGAAGGCGGAGGAGGAGGAGGAGGAGAAGAAGAAAAAGACTGGATTTATACCCCGCCCTTCACTACCCAAAGGTGTCTCAGAGCGGCTTACAAACTCCTTTCCCTTCCCCTCCCCACAACAGACACCCTGTGAGGCGGGTGGGGCTGAGAGAGCTCTTGACAGAAACTGCTCTTTTTCAAGAACAGCTCTTATCAGAGCTACGGCTTGCCCAAGGTCATCCAGCCAGGTGCAAGTGGAGGAGTGGGGAATCAAAGCCGGTTCTCCCAGATAAGAGTCCGCACACTTAACCACTACACCAAACTGGCAAAAGAGTGAAAACAGTGTAAAATCCAGTCATTCCTACTTCCTTTCTTTTTAAAATTAATAAGAAGACTGCTGGACAGGCATTAAATACTATCTGATCTACAGATTTTTTAAAAAACCCAAAAGTAATGAACTTCATGGCACAGATATAGGGCTGGCTGAATGATACACAACTGCTGACCATTAAGCCAACCACAGGACAGGAAGATGTGGGGCGGGAAACTTTGCATGGCTGCAGTTTCATCCAATGTGGAGCAATTGCGGGGTGTGATACAGGCAAGATACCATGGATAAAAACAAAAAAGGTGGGCACAGCATTTTGCCACAACCAATGCATGGCTGTGCTGGACCAGAGCAAAGCTTCTCCCGTAACAGCCCAACAATGGCTGGACAGGTACCCCATAGCACCTGCAAGCAAGTCTTTAAGGTAAGAGGGCTGTTCCCCATTTGCCTTCAACAGCTGATTTATCAAGAGGTATAATGCCCCTGAACATGGAGGTTGTATCTGATACCCACTGGGAGAAGAGCCTTTTTGGTAGTTGCCCCACGCTACAGAATTCTCTGTAGTGCCCTCTGAAAACCCATCTGCAATATCATTTCACTCTTTTGATTTCTCCTCCTCCCCCAGGCATTCACAAGCAGGACTCTGAGCGGCTGCAATTTTAATGTGCCACTTCATTGGCAACCAATTGCAGTTTTCAAATTTCAGCTTTACAGGAATAGTATTGTGCTTAACGGTCTGTAAACAACTTTGAATATTTTAATATTAAAAAATACCATTGCCAAGTCTACCCAAGTCACATTTCAATCCTTTTAAAGAAGGCACCTAAGCTACTATCTGTAGCCACATCTTGGGGTGGCAAATACCCTAAGTTAACCCTAATCCCTATTTCTTCCCCATGAGCAACAACCAACACAACGCCATCTGGTGGGGCATGCAAAATGTGTGACAATGTGTGACACAGAAAGCTGTCTTAGTCTTCAACTCCAGACCCTGGGTTTTATTTAGTCCAAATGCACTTTATTTCAACTGGCAACAACTCTCCAGACCCTCAGACAGAGACCTTTCATTATTACTAGGGACCATTTCCATTGAAGTTCACTCACAGCCTCTCTACGGATAAAAGCAACTCCCGGATAAAGTGGTTTCCAATTTTACAAAATTGGCTTTCCCCCAAAAAAGGAAGCTGGGAAATGTAGTCTGTGTGCGTGCATGTGTTTTGTAAGGATTCTGAGAATGCCCTCCAAGGACGCCCATTGCCCAAGACTCCCTGGAATGGAAGAAGTTATGCTGTGAAACCAGGTTAAAAGGTGTAGCAGAGACATGCCCTGAAGAGCCAGTGTGGAGTCGCGATCAGAGTCTGAGGCTAGTATCTGAGAGGCCCAGGTCTGAATCCTCACTCTGCCAATGGAAACCTGCTGGGAGACCTGAGACCAGGATCACACTCTTGGCCGTATCTACCTCACAGGGGTTTTGTGGTGTTAAAAATGGAGGAGACGAGAAGGACATAAGCCATTTTGGGTCCCCTCTGGGGAGGAAGGTGGGGTATAAATGAAGTAAACAAACAAACACCCTTGTTTCCAAAGACAAAAGAGTTTGGCAAGAGAGAAGATTAAATAGAAGGAACACAGCAGAGTGCAAATGCTCACCCCACAGCTGGTCTTCCAAGGCTTTGCGAGACGTCGCCTTCCCACGGTATCGCTGATCGGCATCCAGGAGGCTGGAGGAGACGCTTTTCCGTATGAGACCAATGGCAGGAAGATCATCTTCAGGGACCCCTTCATCAAACTTGTCAACAACTCTGGCCGCAGTGGCTGGGAAGAAAGAGTGGGGAAGGGGGGCTTTGTCGTCATTTGGTGAAGCCAAACAAGCTGGTCTTTCCCCAAGCCCCCTTCCTTCCCGCTCTACTTTCTCATGCTACATCCTACTCTTCAAACAGCCTCCCCTCTATCAAGTTACTCCTCCTTTTTATCTGGAAAGAGTGGAGGGCAGCTTCAAGTCTGTGTGGAGATTTCCGTAGCATTCTTGGTGTATTGACCCTTGAGCCAAGATGGTGGCTGGAGCCATGGAAGACCCAGGTATGAATTCCCACTCAGCCATGAAGCTTACTGGATGCATGTGGACCAGTTAGATGAATTCTGGCAGCCTACAGTTAAATGTTGGGAAGATAAAATGTAGGAATGAAACACCTATGCTGCTCCAAAGTCTTTGGAGGAAGATCAAGATAAAAATAGAATACACAGCCTATTTTTTTAAAAAGACCACTAAAGTAAATCACTAATATTCCTCTTTTATAGGCTAGGCTAGCCCAATTTATAGGCTAGTCCAATCTTGTTATATCTTGGAAGCTAAACAGGGTTGGTTAGTACTCGGATGGGAGACCTCCAAGGAATACCAGGGTCGTGATCCAGAGGCAGGCAATGACAAACCAACTCTGAATGTCTCTTGCCTTGAAAACCCCATGTGGTCTCCAGAAGTCAACTGCGACTTGACGGTACTTTCCAGCACTGCAGTTAGACTTTTGTCTTCGTTAAAACAGAAGTCTCGGTCAGCCTTAACCACACGACAAATATTGGTGGGGAGAATCTTATTTGGTCTGTATTTACTAACCCAAAGCCCGGTTCCAAATCCCCACTGCCACCAAGCAAACCCATGTTTACAGCAGCAGAAAGATCTCACAATACCCAGACACTGAAAATGAGATGGCAGAAAAACAGCATGAACTATGGGAGAAAGACACTTATTATTAATCACCCACACTGTGGGTATTTGGAGGTTACTTTCCTACCACCACAAGTGTTTATCTGTCTGTGGTGGAGTATACGTTTCACGGTGAAGCCCACTGTTCGTGCCAATGCTAATGCTTCACCTTCAACACTTTCCTGAGTCAGTTATCCTTTGGGGAAAACAACAAGAGACATTTTTCATCCCAATACAGTACATTGCCTGGGATGGCAAAAGGAAACCCATACCAAAATCAGTTGATTTTTAGGGCTGTTGTGTGTACAGAATGAAAACGATGCTGAACTCTGAGGAAATTATTTAGCAGTATGCAGATGACACAGTTCTAAAGGACCAAACTGGAGAGTCACTTCTCTATGAATTTTGCCCCCCCCCCCGGCAATCGGGGAGACATTATATCTATTTTTAAAAAATATTACTACCTACATATCCTTTCACTTTCTAAGTAGGAGGAAGAATTTGCTTCTAAGAGAGAAGGAAGCATGTACTCCCAAAAACTGGCTCCCAATCATTGTCTCCTTGTTTACAAAGTTCATATGTAAAGGTAAAGGTTTCCCTTGCTTGAAAGCCAGTCGAATCTGACTCTAGGGTTGCGGTGCTCATCTCCGTTTCCAAGCCGAAGAGCCAGCACTGCCCGAAGACATTTCCGTAGTCATGTGGCCGGCATGACTAAACGCCAAGGCACACGGAATGCTGTTACCTTCCCACCAAAGCAGTACCTGTTTATATACTTGCAATTCCTTGCTTTCGAACTGCTAGGTTGGCAGGAGCTGGAACCAGAGATGGGAGCTCACTCCGTCATGCGGCACTTGGGGGCATATAATGGGAGAGGCAGTCCTGTAAGTATGAGGAGCCCAGATTGGATAAGAGAGCAGTGGCGCAAGCGGTAAAACGCATGCATTAACATCATAGCGAACAGCCCTATGGCTGTTCGAGACCCACCGCGGCAGGGGTGAGCTCCCGGCCCTAGTCCTAGCTCCCGCCCACCCAGCGGTTCGAAAGCAAGTAAGAACAATAAAGCAAGTAGATAAATGGGTACCTGCCCTTAGAAGGGTAGGGGGCACCCTCCTCCAAGTGGGGATGTGGTGGGAATATCGGTGACGGTGACGACAACAGCAGTGGCGGCAGAGTAACGGCGCAGCGTGGCGATCCCTGGAGGCCAGAAGGGAAAAGCAGCAGCGTCCGGCACTCAGCGACGGCAGAGGTGGTGGTGGAGTCGCGGAAGAGCACACGGTGACGTAAAAAGCACAGGCGCGGCGGAGCCGGATGTGGACATAGCAGTGTTCCCTCTAAGCTGAGTTAGTGTGAGCTAGCTCACAGTTTTTTAGCCTCCGGCTCACACATTTTTGTCTTAGCTCAGGAAGGATGGCTCCAGAGCAGACTAATTCATACAGCAGCCTAATCGCTGGCTCACAACTTTAATGCCAGCAGCTCACAAAGTAGGATTTTTGCTCACAAGACTCCACAGCTTAGGGGGAACATTGCTTGCAACGTATCTGTAAACCGCTCTGAGACCTTCGGGTCTGAGCGGTATATAAACCAAATGTAATAAATAAATAATAATAATAAATAATTGTTATGGGCTTTAAGGGTACTACCAGGGCTGCTGCGTAAGGGAGTTGCTTTCAATTGGATTAGACAAATTCATCCATCAGTGGTTACTAGCCATGGGGACTAAAGACTTATGGCAAGCCCATATGGCAAAAAATTGAGGCCTCCATTCCGAAAGCCTGAAGGCACAGGAACTTTGCCCAGTCCCTGCAAGGCAAACCAGAGGGCCAAACACACCCTGCAGGAAACAGCATTCCTGGAGACCGAGGCAGCTACTTGGCTGCATTCAGACATCACAATAAAACAAAGTTGACTCATACTGAGCAAGAATAGGTCTCTTCACCGTGCCTGAAAGTGCGAAATACCCTGTGGGACAACCTTTTTGAGCCTGCAGGCACCTCTGGATTTCTGACACAGTGTGATGGGTGCAGCCACAAAATGGCTGCAAGTGGGAGGTGGGTGGAGCCAGTCACAAAATGGCTGCCGCAGCTTACCTAAAGTCGCACAATCAAGATACTTGTGCTGTGGTGGCATCTGCTGCTAAAGCAGCGCTTTTTAAAAATCTGTCCAGCCAATCAAACCTCCCCTGGCCAGTCAGAAGCCTTGCTGGGCAAATGCCCCCACCCACTTTCTAAAAACACTTGGCAGGTGCCGGGAAAGGAGTTGGCGGGCGCTATGGCAACCACGAGCACCATGCTGGGGAGCCCTGATCTAGGATAAAGTAATTCTTCTGGCAGGCCAGAAGAGAGCGAAAGCAGTGATGGCGCAGGAAGTTTCACGGTTAAGGGGGCCACAGCTAAAAAAGCAGGTTTGTTCAGGTTCAAGTCCAGGATTTATACTCTGGGTTTCACAAGGGGTACATGCCGAACTTTAATACGACCCATTGGTAGACATTCAAAGTGTTATTTTACAACAGGTAACAAAAAAAAACCCCGAGAATGCAAGGAAGTTTTGGCTGCAAGAGATTAGAGAAACAAAAAAAGACTGTAAGAAAGTTTTGGCTACAAGAGGTCTAAACAACTAGACAAACCAAAAAAAAACAAGAATGCAAGGAAGTTTTGGCTACAACAGATCTAAACACCTAGACATTTTAAAGTGAGTAAAATTTGGACGATTGTGGCTTTCTCACATTCCCCTCCCCGCCAACCACCTCTACTCAAAACCGAGGGAATCGGTTATTACACCAAATTAAATTCCAGCCTTGCTTCATTTTCATCCATGTGTGTGGCACCCTATACGCAAAGTTACAGGGTTAGGGCTGCTCAGCCAGGTGAGCGATCCGATTGCCTCAATATCACTAAGAGCTTTTCCGGGGGGGGGGGGGGGTCTCTCCCCTGCGCATTTGGAAATAGTCATACCCTGATTATGGATGCCACTGACTTAGGATGTGGAGAACTAAACATAGCCTACATACGATGAAATTGTTGAATTCTCAAGGTGGCACTGAACGGCAAACACTTATTTCAGTGTTTACTCATAAGTCTGAAAGATTCTACACAGCTTTTAGCAAGTCATTGAAAGCCCAGGAAGAGAACAAAGACGTACCAACAGCAGATACAACATTCCCAGTTGCTTAACCACGGCTGATCAGTCAGGCGCTCCTCCGCTCTGCTCTCACAGCAGTTTCCACCCCTTCCTTCCCCTTGTCTGTACTGGCCAGGGAGGAACACCTTCCTTGAACCTAAGTTCAAGCCACAGCTTGGAACTTGTTGGCAAACCTTGGTTCAAGACAACCGCATTGAACACTCTGCCTGGGAAGCCAGTTTGGTGTAGTGGTTAAGTGTGCAGAGTCTAATCTGGGAGAGCCGGGTTTGATTCCCCACTCCTCCATTTGCAGCTGCTGGATGACCCTGGGCAAGCCATAGTTCTGTCAGAGCTGTTTTTGAAAAAGAGCAGTTTCTGTCAGCGCTCTCTCGGCCCCACCTACCTCACAGGATGTCTGTTGTGGGGAGGGGAAAGGAGTTTGTAAGCCACTCTGAGACTCCGAGGGAAGGGCAGGGTATAAATCCAATCTCTTCTTCTCCTGTAACCTCACAGCTGGATTACTGCAATGAGCTTTACATGGGGCCGCCCTTGAAGATAACTGGGAAACTACAACTGTTCCAGAATGCAACAGACCAACTGATGTCAGGGACTAGCTGCTGGAAACATACGTTTGGGAAACATACGTTTGAAACAGGTACACTGGCTGCCAGGCCTTTTCCGAGTTCAATTCAAAGCACTGGTTATGACCTTTAAACACTTTGTGACCTGGGACCAACAAATCTCACCCTGGCTGTGAATTCACCAGAAAGCCTGTGTCATAACTAACCCTGGATCAGAACTGTGACTCATCTCGCACAGCATCCTTTCATAACGTAGCCAACTAGCTTCCCCATGGGGGGGGAACAGGGTAAAGGGACCAAGCCCTTCCCCAATGTGGCCTCCCAATACTACCCTGTTTCCCCGAAAATAAGACCTACCCCAAAAATAAGCCCTAGCAGGATTTCTATGCATTTGTGGTATAAGCCCTAGTGTGTCTTCTTGGGAAAAATAAATATAAGACCGTGTCTTATTTTCGGGGAAACAAAGTATTCAGAGGTTTTTTGCATCATGATGTGGAGGCTTCCCTTTAGTCACCATGGCTACTAACCACTGATGGATGAATCTGTCTAATCCAATCGAAAGCAACCCCCTTACTCAGCAGCCTTAACAATCTGGGCTCCTCATACATACAGGTCCACCTTTCCCATGACATTACCCCCCCCGCACTCCCTTCGGTCATCCTGTAGGAGCATTTTGCTGGTGCCCAGCCCAACAATGGCTCAGTTAGCCGTCAGCAGGGAAACGGCCTTCTCAGCAGTGGCCCCTACCCAGCAAAAGATGCTCTCCAATGACGCCTGTGCCGTGCCGGACTTGTTTTTTTGGTTTCCACAAAGCATGGAAGGCTGAATTGTTTAGATTGGCCTTTGGAGAGCAATCCACATGTCCGTGTTGCTTTTGTCTGGATATGGAACTAGGGTTGCCAGGTCTGGGTTGGAAAATACCTGGAGACTTTGGGGGAGGACCCAGAAGTGGGTGGAGTTTGGGGAGGGGAGGGGCCTCAGCAGGGTATAACGCCACAGAGTCCACCCTCCAAAGCAGCTATTTTTTCCAGGGGAGCTGATCTCTGTCAGCTGGAGATCAGTTGTAAAAGCAGATCTCCAGGCCCCCCTGGAGGCTGGCAACCCTATAGGGAGCGTGTGTGTGTATAACTGCTAGTATTTCATATATTTCCTCGGCAGTCTCTCATCCGAGTACTAACCATGGACGACTCTGCTTAGCTTTCAAGCTCTGCCAAAGCGAGGCTATCAGGCTACTCATTTCCACCCAACCCGACCACATTATTTTTTTGCAAAAGATCCAGACATGCACCAGTGTTCCCTCTAAACTGGGTTAGTGTGAGTTAGCTCAGTTTCTTGGCCTCCAGCACACAGATTTTCGTCTCGGCTCAGGAAGGAGGGCTCTGGAGCAAACTGATTCATGCAGTAGCCAAATCGCTCTCACAACTTCAATGCCAGGAGCTCACAAAGTAGAACTTTTGCTCACATGACTCCACAGCTTAGAGGGAGTGTTGACACGCACTAACCATACACACACACGACCCTTCCCGCCAGAAGAGACCTCGCCCAGAATACTGGCTGAAGCTTTGCCGCCGCCGCCCCCCGTCGCAGGTGACTCCCAAGCAGGGGTAGATTAACTATTAAACAGACTAAGCACGTGTTTAGGGCACCAGGGCCAAAGGGGGCACCACAAAGTTGGGAAAAGGGTGAAAAGGGGGAAAAAAAGAATGAAGATTTGTAAAAAAGAATTTTGATAAGACTGGTGCACATTGATCATGGTGCACCCTAGTGTTATCTTATATTTTTTTGTTGGCGAGGTGCAGTGTCATAGGCTATGACACCAAGATTGGGGGTACCAAGACTGGTCAATGCTTAGGGCACCAGTGAGCCTTAATCCGCCCCTGCCCCCAAGCGGGGCAGGTCACTCTTCACCGCCTCATCCTGCTACACACGCAGAAGGTCCGCGTGCGTGAAGGGCACCGCTCGCCCCCTCCCTCCATCCCCCCCAGCTCAGGCCCGTTTCCACCAGAAAGCGCCCAGACCCACGTGGCAGGGGAGAGCCCCGGACGGGGGTGCAGGGCGGCCTTTCCCGG
>NW_015172021.1:488715-519156 GCF_001447785.1 Gekko japonicus | reverse complement strand
GCGAGTTCAGCAGCCGCTCCAGCTCCTGCGCGATGGGCGCCGCCATCTTGCTTCTTCGCCCCGCCCAGGGGAGGAGCCACGGGGAGGACCGGCGAGAGAAGGGCGGGGCATCCGTGGAGCTGTCGATCTTCTTGAAAGAGCGTTTGAGGAGCCAATGGGGAGCTGATGAGGAGACGTAGGGGAGGCGTAGAGGGGAGGGCAGAGGGCTGCTTCCAGGGTTCCCTCTAAGCTGATTTAGTGTGAGCTGGCTTACAGTTTCTTAGTCTGTGGCTCACACGTTTCTCAGAGAGGAGGGCTCTAGGCAAACTAATTTATGCAGGTAGCCAAATCGCTCGCTCCCAACTTTAATGCCAGTTGCTCACAAAGTAAGATTTTTGCACACAGCTTAGAGGGAGCATTGGTAGTAACCAGTGTTCCCTCTAAGCTGAGTTAGTGTGAGGTAGCTCACAGGGTTTTTTTAGCCTCCGGCTCACACATTTTCGCCTTGGCTCAGGAAGTCTGGCTCCAAAGCAAACTCATTTATGCAGTAGCCATAGTATGTAGTATGTATTACACATAGGGTTGCCAGGTCCCCTCTGGCCCCTGGTGGAGGTTGACATTGCTATATTTATTTTTATGTACACACACACACACACACACACACACACACACAATGTGTTATATGTGTATAGTGTAGATCTTCAGGATTTGCTCAACACAGTGACTGAGATTATTTATTTCTTAGGTTTGTACCCCATTTATTGACTGGGGACTGCAGATCAGCTCCCCACATTTGTAAAATGCTATTCCATAAAGCAGTTTCCTGAAGTGTGTTCAGGCCATAATAAAATTAACACAATGTATTCATGGCCTCAAGAGGGGTTGATGATTGGCCACTAGTTTAGATGGCTTTTAAAAGGGGGATTGGACTATTTCAGGGAGAAGGACAATTCAAAGGCAGTTTGGTGTAGTGGTTAGGAGCACTCTTCCACATGCAGCTGCTGGTTGACCTTAGGCAAGCCACAGTCCTCTCAACAGCAGTTCTCTCAGAGCTCTCTCAACTCGACCTACATCACAGGGTGTCTGTTGTGGGGAGAGGAAGGGAAGGAGATTGTAAACTGGCAAGTGAAGGGCGGTGTATAAATCCTATTTCTTCTTCTCTCCTGTCGACAGCTAAAATGAACATCTTTGTTCAGAGGCAATCTATGGCTGCATAACAAATGCTGGGAATAATACAAAATAACAGGAAGAGGCTATCCTCTTCTTGATATGCTTATATACTTCCCGGAGGCATTTAGCAGGCCACTACCCAAAACAGGATGCTAGACTAGATGGTTCATTGTCTGATCAGCAGGGCTCATCTTAAACATCAGTAAGACTTTGCATCATTTTAAAACCAAGCAAGCAAAAGAAACCTGCATTTTAGAAGTGGGGAAAGTTCTCCTAGATACAGAAATATGCTTTCCAAAGAAAAATCTTGGAATATTCATGTTGCACAAATGTCATCTACAGTCATATTGTGTTTGTCCCATCGTGTCAGGAAAAAATAATGAAAGTGCTGAGTAGAGCACTTAAAGGGGAGAAAACAAGCAATAGGTACTGGAAACAGGTCTTCCAAATCCAGCAGGTAATAATGCTATTAAAGGTAAAGGTTCCCTTGCTCGATAGCCAGTAACTAGACCTCCAGACAACCAAGATCAGTTACCTGGGATAAAATGGCTGCTTTGGAGGGTAGACGCTATGGCACACCCTCCCCTCCCCAAACCCCACCCCTCTGCAGTCTCCACCCCCCAAATCTCCAGGTATTTCCTAACCCAGAGCTGCCAGGCCTCGTCCTTACTGGCCACTTGGTAGTCTGTTCATGGGTGCCCCATACTTGACATGATGAATTGCCATAATTTACCATGTTTAAAAGAAGGCAACCCAAGTTTGGGGAGGGGAGAGGAAGAAGGGAGGGGTGGGAGGGGAAGAGAAGTTTGAGGGGGAGGCCAAATGTACGGTGCAGTTTAGAGTGTTGGACTCAGAGCTGGAGAGCCCATGTTTGAATCCACAGGTTTGAATCTCCATTGTGCCATGGAAACTTGGCCTAATCTACCTCCTAGAGTTGTTGGGAGGATGAAATAGAGGAGAGGAGGGGCTAGAAGTAAGGAAAATGAGAGACAATTTAAGGTTGGCTGTCCCCATTCCTCTCTCAGTCCCCAACCAGCTTTTGGTAGGGTTGCCATCCTCCAGGTGCAGGCTGGAGATCTCCTATAATTACACCTGATCTCAGGTGACAAGGATCAGTTCCCCAGGAGAAAACTGCTGCTTTGAAGCATGGACTCTATAGCATTATACCCTACTGAGGTCTCTACCCTCCCTAAACAATGGCCTCTCCAGGTTCCACCCCCTAATCTCCAGGAGTTTCCCAACCAGGATTTGGCATCCCTAATGCTAACACCGAGTAGTTGCCCATCTATTTGTTAATGTTTCCACTATGTGCTGTGCACATCAATGCATATCCTCAAAGCAGTGTAGTGGCATGTGAAAGGACTGAGAATTTCTAACTCATCGTCTGAGCTCTGAGCAGGAGCAGGAGACAGAGGTGCTAGAGGGGTGAGTGTTTTTTTACTTGCTTTCCACTGAGGGGATTCAGCTGAGGATATTGTGTGGGAGAACTGCCAGAGGCACGAGCCTCTGGCACGAGCCGAAGGGCGAGCTAAAGGGCTCTTTGCCCGTGGCTCTTAGCCCAGGGACTCTTGGACTAGGGGCTCTGTGAGACGCCCAAGAAGAGGCAGAAAGTGAAAACCCTAGGCTCCTTGTTTTCCCCATAAAGTAATTTGACTTTGACAAGAAAAAAACACATAAATACAAAGGGATTTAAAAGGGGGATTACATTTACTTATTTTAAAAGAATTATGAAGCCAGAATGCCAGCAGGGGGTTGGGGGCTATCCAGTGTTTTGCACAGAGTGTCACATGTATGACTATCTGCCCACTGGGCAGAAGTCTTGGGTGTGTGCTCGGTGCAAGGAGCTCCTGGTTCTCAGGGAACGTGTGTGCTCCCTTGAGGCCAAGGTGGCTGACCTGGAGAAGCAGAGACAGTCAGCTAGGCGCACAGAAAAGACTCTCGGGGACTTGTTAGCTACGTCCCACTCTGGATCTGGCAGCCCCGCTGCTGTCAGGGAGCATGAGGGTCTAGGGGAAACAGGGCACCGTGCTGAGGATAAGGGGAATGTGCCCTCAGAAGGGACCTCTTCCCCAGCTGGTGAGCGGTTATCCTTTTGCACCAAGGAACCATCCCTGGGCAGGGTGGGAGGGGGGCTCTTGGTAGTGGGTGATTCGATCCTTAGGCAGGTAGACAGCTGGGTGGCGAACCCGCGTACTGACCGTATGGTGACTTGCCTGCCTGGTGCAAAGGTAGCGGACATTACGCGTGTTTTAGATAGGCTGGTAGATAGTGCTGGGGAGGAGCCAGTGGTCGTGGTGCATGTCGGCACCAACGATGTGGGGAAATGCAGTCGTGAGGTCCTGGAGGAGAAATTTAGGCTGCTGGGCAGGAAACTCAAGGCCAGGACCTCCAAGGTAGCCTTCTCAGAAGTGCTACCTGTTCCACGCGCAGGGCCGGAGAGACAGGCACAGATCAGGAGTCTCAATGCGTGGATGAGACGATGGTGTAGAGGGGAAGGGTTCAGGTTTGTTAGGCACTGGGATTCTTTTTGGAACAAGAGGGAGCTGTACAGGCGAGACGGTCTCCACTTGTCCCGAGAAGGAACCAGGCTGCTGGCGCTTAAAATCAAAAAGGTGGCAGAGCAGTTTTTAAACTGAATATTGGGGGAAAGCCGACAGGAGATGAAAAGTCTCTGGTTCGGGTTGGCTCATCTCAGAGAGATGAGGGGGTACCTGTTGCTTTTCTACAGGGAGGTGGATTGAAATTGTCCACTGAGACCATGGCTAGTGACATGGACTGCCTGACAAGGTCTCGAGATTGCAAGAGGAAGGTGGCAGGCTTAACCAGTATGGGAAATTACAGCTGTTTCTATACAAATGCTCGAAGTGTCCGAGGTAAAATCGGGGAGTTGGAGTGCTTGGTGTCAGAGGGAAAAATAGACATTGTGGGTATTTCAGAAACTTGGTGGGATGAGGAAAATCAGTGGGATACGGTGATTCCCGGTTATATATTATATCGGAAGGATAGGGGGGGAAGGGTTGGAGGTGGGGTGGCTCTGTATGTCAGAGAGGGTATAAAGTCCAGAAAGATCGAGAGGCTAAGAGAATTGGATTCGCTTCTTGAAGTTCTGTGGGTTGAAATAGGGGGGCCAAAAGGAAACTTAACACTGGGAGTTTGTTATCGCCCACCGGATCAAAAGATAGAGGAGGATTATAAAATGATGAATGAATTAAAGATAGCAGCTAGACAAAAACACTGTGTCGTAATAGGTGATTTTAACTACCCACACATTGATTGGGTCAATATGTGTTCTAGTCGAGAGAAAGAGATTGAGTTTCTAGACACTCTAAATGACTGTGCTATGGAGCAGATGGTCATGGAACCTACCAGGGGAGAGGCGATCCTTGATTTGGTCCTAAGTAACACTCAAGACCTGGTGAGAGATGTAAAAGTGATTGCACCGCTTGGGAACAGTGATCATAATGTTGTTGAGTTCAACATTTGTACAAATAGGGAATTGGCCAAAAAGACTCACACAACCACTTTTAACTTTAAAAGGGGTAATTTTTCTGATATGAGGGGACATGTGGGGAGGAAACTGAAGGGAAAAGTAGAAAGGGTCAAAACCATTGGGGAAGCTTGGAAACTGTTTAAAACTACAATTCTAGAAGCTCAAATAAAATATATTCCGCAGGTTAGGAAAGGCACAAACAGGTATAAGAAAAAGCCTACATGGTTAACAAACAAAGTAATGGAAGCTGTAAAAGGTAAAAAGGATTCCTTTAAGCGGTGGAAAGCTAGTCACAGTGAGGCTGATAAAACAGAACACAGGCTATGGCAAATAAAATGCAAGTCTGTGGTCAGGCATGCAAAAAGGGAATATGAGGAGCATATAGCAAAAAATGTAAAGACCAACAATAAAACTTTCTTCAAATACATTAGAAACAGGAAACCAGCCAGGGAGGCAGTGGGGCCCTTGGATGACCAAGGGGTAAAAGGAGTACTGAAGGATGATAGGGAAATGGCTGAGAAGCTAAATGCATTTTTTGCCTCCGTCTTCACTGTGGAAGATGAGAGGTGCTTGCCCACTCCAGAGCCGCTGAGTTCGGGAGGGGTGTTGAAAGACCTGAGTCAGATTGAGGTGACGAGAGAGGAGGTCCTAAAACTGATAAACAACTTAAAAACTGATAAATCACCAGGCCCAGATGGCATACATCCAAGAGTTCTGAAAGAACTCAATTGTGAACTTGTGGATCTCCTGACAAAAATATGTAATCTCTCCTTAAAATCAGCCTCCATTCCTGAGGACTGGAAGGTAGCTAATGTCACTCCCATCTTTAAAAAGGGTTCCAGAGGAGATCCGGGAAATTACAGGCCAGTCAGTCTGACGTCGATACCGGGTAAATTGGTGGAAACCATTATTAAGGAAAGAATTAGTAGGCACATAGATGAACAAAACCTATTGAGGCAGACTCAACATGGGTTCTGTAAGGGAAGATCTTGTCTCACTAACCTGTTAATGTTCTTTGAGGGGGTGAACAAACATGTGGACAAGGGGGATCCAATAGATATTGTTTACCTTGACTTCCAGAAAGCTTTTGATAAAGTTCCTCATCAAAGGCTCCTAAGCAAGCTCAAAAATCATGGGATAAAAGGACAAGTCCTTTTATGGATCAAAAACTGGCTAATTAATAGAAAACAGAGAGTGAGTATAAATGGGCAGTTCTCCCAGTGGAGGGGTGTAAGCAGTGGGGTACCACAGGGATCAGTACTTGGTCCACTGCTTTTTAACTTGTTCATTAATGATTTGGAGTTGGGAGTAAGCAGTGAAGTGGCTAAATTTGCGGATGATACGAAGTTGTTCAGGGTGGTGAAAACCAGTGAGGATTGTGAGGCACTCCAAAGGGATCTGTCAAAGTTGGGCGAGTGGGCGTCAACATGGCAAATGGGGTTCAATGTGGCCAAGTGCAAGGTGATGCACATTGGAGCCAAAAATCCTAACTATAAATACACGTTGATGGGGTCTGAACTGGCAGAGACAGATCAAGAGAGAGATCTTGGAGTTGTAGTAGATAACTCACTGAAAATGTCGAGACAGTGTGTGACTGCAATAAAGAAGGCCAATGCTATGCTGGGGATTATTAGGAAGGGTATTGTAAACAGATCAGCCAATATCATAATGCCGCTATATAAATCAATGGTGCGACCTCATCTGGAATACTGTGTGCAATTCTGGTCACCACACCTTAAAAAGGATATTATAGCTTTGGAAAAAGTGCAGAAAAGAGCAACTCGAATGATAAAAGGGTTGGAACACTTTCCCTATGAGGAACGGTTAAGGCGCTTAGGGCTCTTTAGCTTGGAGAAACGACGACTGAGGGGTGACATGATTGAGGTTTATAAGATTATGCATGGGAAAGAGCAGGTAGAGAAAGAGGTACTTTTCTTCCTTTCTCACAATACAAGAACTCGTGGGCACTCCATGAAATTGCTGAGCGGTCGGGTTAGAACGGATAGAAGGAAGTACTTCTTCACCCAAAGAGTGATTAACACTTGGAATTCACTGCCACAGGAAGTGGTGGCAGCTACAAGCATGGACGGCTTCAAAAGGGAATTAGATAAGCATATGGAGCAGAGGTCCATCAGTGGCTATTAGCCACAAGGTATAGATAGGGACTCTGGGGCAAGTGATGCTCTGTCATCTTGGTGCTTGGGGGGGGGTCAACAGTGGGAGGGCTTCTAATGTCCTGGCCCCACTGGTGGACCTCCTGAGGGCCCCTGGTATTTCTGGCCACTGTGTGATACAGAGTGTTGGACTGGATGGGCCTTTGGCCTGATCCAACATTGACATCTCTTATGTTCTTATGTCCTTATGTCTCACGAAAAACTACAGTCCCAAGTCTTCTCTGGAGGTGGAGGGAAATAGAAGCCAAGACTGTTCTAACAGTTGAAAACTCTTCCAATGTATTTGGTAGCTGGAATCAGTTTTGATAATCTCCCTTTTCTCTGTGGCTTTACCTTCTCCTGTTTTCCGCAACCATTTGCCATGGCTTTGGGCAAGTTGTGAGGGCCGAACTAAAAAAATTACCATTTTGAAGCTGCTGCATGTGAATTGGCTGAGTGCATAATAGTGCCCTAGTGGTCTTGCACATGCACTGAAATGAATGTATGCTGGAGGTAAGTTACATCCAGTCCATACACAGAGATTTAATATCTAGAGACCCAAGGAAGGGAAGTAAATCCTGAAGACTGACAATTCTAACAGATATGCAGTAACAACATTGCACCAAGCCCATCCCTTCTCCTAAAGGTAAAAATAGAGATGATGAGTTATCCGTGTCAGAAAATAGGGATTGTCACTGGACAATGGAGACAGCAGAGTATATCCTGCAAGATATCAACAGGCAGCCTAATACAAGGACATTGTCAGAACGGTGGGTAACTGGCAGTGGAGGAAGAACCAAATAGGCACATAGTTCAGCACCTTGAAAACTTTTTTTTTTTTTTGCTGTCAAGTTGCGACCAACTTATGGCAACACCACAAGTTTTTCAAAGCAAAGAGATGCTCAGAGGTGGTTTGCCATTGCTTGACTCTGCGTAGCAGCCCTGGGCTTCCTTGGAAGTCTCCCATCCAAATACTAACCAAGGCCGATCCTGCTTGGCTTGCAAGACCTGCTGAGATTGGGCTAGCCTGGGCCACCTAGGCCAGGTAGAAACAAATGTCTTCTCTTTTTTTTAAAGCCTAGTCTCTACAAAACTGAAAAGGGGAGGGGGCTCACTCCTCCCCAAGACTAGCAGAATAACTTATGCTAAATAAGCCATCTTGAGTTTGCAAAGATAAAGTAGAGTTGTTGTTGTTGTTGTTCAGTCACACAGTCGAGTCCGACTCTTCGTGATCCCATAGACCACATCGCGCCAGGCCCTCCTGTCTTACGCCGTCCTCCGGAGTTTGCTTAATTTCATGTTTGTTGCTGTCTAACCATCTCATCCTTTGCTGTCCCCTTCTTTTGTGACCTTCAATCTTTCCCAGCATCAGGGTCTTCTTCTCTAGCGAGGGCACCCTGTGGTTGCCAAAGCATTTGAGCTTCAGCTTCAGTAATCTAGCCTTCCAGGGAACAGTCAGGATTGATTTCCTTTAGGATTGACTGATTTGATCGCCTTTCGGTCCAAGGGACTCTCAAGCACCATAATTCGAAAGCATCTATTCTTTGGTGCTTGGCCTTCCTTATGGTCCAGCTCTCACAGCCAAAGTGGAGTAGAAACATTTTAAATCAATATATTTTATTAAAAAATAAACAAGCACATATGTTTTATCTTAATTTATGTAATTTTGGTTGCAAAATTAAGTTTTCCTTGGCATGGGATTTGGGGTTTACTGTTCCAGAAAATACTGAGTACATTTTTATTTATTTATTTATTTTTTTTTCGTACTTATACCCCGCCCTCCCCAATGGGCTCAGGGCGGCTCACAGAGGCAAGAACAGCTTGCCATGATAAAACAATATATACAAAACAATTTAAAACATATATTACATATTAAAATCTAATAACAAAGTGCTCAGTGCCATTCATAATCTAAAAAATGGCGGATCGAATGTCCAAAATCCCACGAAGACGGCAGAAGGATTCTTCCATAATAGATGTTTAATCGGGACCTCAGGGCGGTGGTGGTATAGTAGGGGCGGCGGCTCCTACTCGAAAGCCTGGCGGAAGAGCTCCGTCTTGCAGGCCCTGCGGAACTGCATAAGATCCCGCAGGGCCCTGATCTCCTCCGGGAGCTCATTCCACCAGGTAGGAGCCGCCATCGAAAAGGCCCTGGTCCTTGTGGCGGCTAGTTTGACATCCTTAGGGCCCAGGATGACTAATAAATTTTGGGCCCCTGACCGTAGTGCTCTTGGGGGAACATATGGGGAAAGGCGGTCCTTCAGGTAGGTTGGACCCTGGCCATGTAGGGTTTTATAGGTAATGACCAGCACTTTGAAGCGAATCCGGTATGCTATTGGCAACCAGTGCAGCGCTATCAGCGCAGGCCGCACATGGTCCCTTCTAGAGAGACCCATTAACAGCCTGGCCGCAGCATTCTGCACCAGTTGCAGCTTCCGGATTTGCGACAGAGGCAGCCCCATGTAGAGAGCGTTACAGTAGTCTAGCCTCGAGGTGACTGTCGCGTGGATCACTGTGGCCAGGTCATCACGGTCAAGGTAGGGGACCAACTGCCGTGCCCGCCTAAGATGGAAAAAGGCGGACTTGACAGTGGCTGCCACCTGGGCCTCCATTGTTAGGGTGGAGTCCAGAAGCACCCCCAAGCTCCGAACCCCAGAAGCTGGCACCAAAGGTACCCCATCCAAGGTCGGGAGAGGGAGCCCTAACCCCGTCCCACTCCGACTCAGGCCCAGGACCTCTGTCTTCGTCGGGTTTAGTTTCAGTCGGCTCAGCCGGAGCCAACCAGCCACAGCTTCTAATGCCCGATGAAGGTCATCGAGACTCGAGTTCAACCGGCCACCCAGCATCAGATAGAGCTGGGTGTCATCTGCATACTGATGACACCCAAGCCCATAACTCCGGGCAATCTGGGCAAGGGGGCGCATATAGATATTAAATAGCATCGGGGACAACACTGCTCCCTGCGGCACCCCACACTCAAGGGGATACCTATGGGAGCGCCGGTCCCCGAGAACCAGCCTTTGTCCCCGACCTTGCAGGAAAGAGGCAAACCATTGAAGGGCAAGCCCCTGAATCCCCACGTTGGCGAGGCGGTGGGTCAGCAGCTGGTGGTCGATCGTGTCGAACGCAGCCGACAGGTCTAACAACACCAGTGCCGCCACACCACCTCGATCCAGATGCCTTCGGAGATTGTCAGTCAGGGCGACCAAAGCTGTCTCAATCCCGTGGCCCGGGCGGAAACTGGACTGGAAGGGATCTAAGACTGAAGCATCCTCCAGAAAGCCCTGTAACTGTAACGCCACCGCCCTCTCTATAAGTTTGCCCAAATAGGGCAAATTGGACACCGGCCGATAGTTCGCCAATTCGGCCGGGTCCAGAGATGGTTTTTTTAAGAGGGGGCGGACCATCGCGTCCTTGAGCGCATTCGGGAACCGTCCCTCCGAGAGGGACGTGTTGATAATATCCCATTTTTAATACCTCTTTACCTATACAAGTTCAGCCCTGGCTTGCCTCCCCTCTGGAATTGTCCTTTGGTGCGACTGGCATTTTGGTGTTCAGTAAAGGAACACACACAAAACGTGGGATAGAGCAGAAAACATACATGCAGTGCAGAAGTAGGAAGCATTGAGTCTTGCTAGGAACTGCCTATATATTGATCTGTGTATAAATTGCATTTCTAAACCGACAGTGAGTCCCAAGATTAATACTTCTCTACCTGGAATACAGGGAGAGAAAGCAGAAAGCAGAAGGTGTAAAGGATATTTTAGTTGGCCTAATTCAAACCAGTAGCCATTGTTAGTCTGTAACAGTGGAACCTCCCATGTCACCTTAAGAGTAATTTATTGGGAAGAAGCCACAAAGTTCAATGAAGTAGGCCCGTGTTTCCAAAAGCTCATGCTCCAAAAAAATTCATCTTGCAGTCTTATAGTTAACTCAGAGCTAAATCCCACTGGCTTTAACAGGAATTACTGTCCACTAAAAGATTTTAGGATTATAGCTTTCCAGATGACGCATAGAATCAAAGAATCATAAAGTTGGAAAGGACCTCCAGGGCCATCTAGTCCAACCCCCTGCAAAATACAGGAAATTCACAAATACTTTCCCCACACACACCCAGTGACCCCTTGTTTCATGCCCAGAAGAGGACAAAAAACCCTACAGGATCCGTGGCCAAACTGGCCTGGAGAAAAATGGCTTCCTGACCCCAAAGTGGTGATTTCCCTGGGCGTGTAAGAAAGGGCCACAAGACCTAAGCACTGATGAAACCCTTCCTGCCCTCCCGTGATCTGCCTCAGTTCACAGAATCAGCAGTGCTGTCCAATGGCCATCTAGCCTTTGTTTGAAAACCTCCAAAGAAGGAGAGCCCACCAACTCCCTAGGAAGCCTGTTTCACTGAGGAACTGCTCTGTCAGGAAGTTCTTCCTAATGTTTAGCCGAAAACTCTTCTGATTTAATTTCAACCCATTGGTTCTGGTCTGACCTTCTGGGGCAACAGAAAACAACTCCGCACAGGTCTGTTTGTCCTCTTCTAGGAAGGGGGAAGCATAGACATATAGGTCCGGGTTTTAACATGATGCAAACCTCTCTCCTGAGGGACTTTGCACTCACATGGTGTCTCATTCAAACTCAGACGCTACCTGTGCAAAGTAGCTGGGCAGGATGAGTAGCTGTTTTTTGTAGCAGCCCATTTTAAATGAGCGGCTGTGCCAGAGCAAAGTCCCATGAGAGAGTAATTTTGCCTGGCCAGCATAATAAGAGCCAGCGTGGTGTAGTGGTTAAAGTAAGACAGTAAGCGATCACACTGAAAAAAATCAAAAAGCAAAGCTGTGCAAACTGAGGGACGCTAATAGTAGCTGAAGTTAATATATTAACATATAAACAAAGTGTTACATAGATGCAAATTACAAAATTGCCACTTACAAAACACCATAATACAAAAATAGTACATAGATGCTATCAAGCGCAGGTAATTCAAGTAGGTAGGTAGTCAGGTAAGTTGAACAAAGGTTCTGGATATTAATTACTTCGTTTCAAAAATCTTCAGTCAAGACTTATCACAGGCATAATTTCCAACAAAGCCAGGATATATACATCTCGGAATAGCATCCCTTAGAGGAATATACAGTTTCTATGAATGGGCAACCAGTCACCAACTTCACAAACTTGAGAAAGGAATATTGCCAAGGATTCTAGCTGTTGGTCTTGTTGATATATTAGCTTTAGCTACTATTAGTGTCCCTTATTTTGCACAGCTTTGCTTTGTGTAGTTTCCCAGACTAAGATCTGGGAAACCCAGGTTCAAATCCCCACTCATGCCATGGGAGCCTGATGGGTGACCTTGGGCCAGTCACACACTCTCAGCCTAACTTACCTCACAGGGTTCTGATGAAGATAAAACAAGAGCAGAGCAGAATGCTGTCAGCTGCTTTGGGTCTCCATTGGGGAGAAAGGCAGGAGACAAAATAAATACATAAAGTTAAAAGCAAGCCCACGAGACGCTTCTGAAGACATTGACGTGACCATGACAGAACCATCACCAGCTGGTACTCAGCACCTTTGGGGAGGCATCGTCTGAATGTGAAAATGACATTTGCGGTGGCAAGTGCAGAGGATGGTCTGTTCTGATTGCAAGAGAAGCACTGCACCCGAGGATCCCAACACCAGCATTAAATGACATCTTGCCCCCTTTCTTCTCCGAGCAGGTGTCCGTCTTTGTGCCTGGGCGGAATCGTGGCTGCTTTGCTGATGCTCAGGAAGAGCTCCTCAGATTTCAATAGAGCTACTTCGAGGCAATAGTGAAAACAAAAGCAAGTATGGTGAGGCATTGGTGTTTAGCACACGGAGAGCGCCTGGAGCACATGCTTCTCTGTCATAGCACAGCAGGAAACTCAAATGGGAATTGATGTAGCCCCTGAAGGTCTGGCAGCATGGAACATCCCTGCTTGAAGAGCTGGCATTGAATACAATGCGTGTAAGGAGGGAAATTCTGCACAAGCATGGAAAGTGAAACGTCAGAGTTGATGGGAGTGGATCAGAACCTCTACTACTCTCGAACTCTTAACTAGCCAGTCTCTTGAAGCCTTATCGGCTAAAACTGTGAGGGAGAGAAATGACTGTTTCAAAATACAGATATATAACCTGTTGCCAGAACGGGCAAGTGGCAATTGTTCATGCTGCGGCTCTGGTGAATCCACTCGAAATCTTTCAACAGAAGATAGAGCAGCAATATATGCCATTAAAGGTTTATTGATTGATTGATTGATTGATTGATAGAGCAGCAGGGTTCTGAGCAGGGTTCCCTCTAAGCTGAGTTAGTGTGAGCTAGCTCACAGTTTTTTAGCCTCCGGCTCACACATTTTTGTCTTAGCTCAGGAAGGAGGGCTCCAGAGCAGACTAACTTATGCAGTAGCCAAATCACTCACTCACAACCTTAATAGCAGTAGCTCACAAAGTAGAATTTCTGCTCACAAGACTCCACAGCTTAGAGGGAGCATTGGTTTTGAGCTGTAATTTCGCTGTGAGGTGAAACCGTCAGACCAATACTCCAATGATGTTTTTAACACAGACCTAATCTTCAGTTAGGAGCTGCGGTGGCTCAAGTGGTTAAGATGCTGAACTGCAGGCTGTGGAAGGTCGGTAGTTCAGCAGTTCAAGACCCGGGTTGCCGCATGACGGAGTGAGCTCCCGTCTCTAGTTCCAGCTCCTGCCAACCTAGCAGTTCGAAAGCAAGAAATTGCAAGTAGATAAATAGGTACCCCTTCGGTGGGAAGGTAATAGCATTCCGTGCACCTAGTTATGCCGGCCACATGACCACGGAAACATCTTTGGACAGCGCTGGCTCTTCGGCTTTGAAACGGAGATGAGCACCGCAACCCTAGAGTCGGATTCAACTGGCTTTCAAGCAAGGGAACCTTTACCTTTTTAATCTTCAGATGCATACCTTATATTTTGCAAGTGGTCACTAGGCTTCAGTGGCCACAAATAAGCAATATATTAAAGAGATGTGCCCTGTGAAATTTCACGAGTTCCCCCCCCCAAGCTTCTAATATCCTATAGAATTCCTGAGGTGTTTCTTCAGGGTCTGGAGGGAAAGCCACCACACTCACTTCAAGTTTCCCATGAAATATGATGGCAATCCAGTGATGTGTGCAACCTCACTGAGAAATTACCCAGGAATATTGGGAAAGCTTCCCTCAGAAATTTAATCTGAAGAAATGCAAAATTTACATCGTTTGACAAAGAATCTAGTGACAAGCTGGTGATGTGCAGAACACCCTATGGACAATTTTTCTATTCTTATCAACCCCACTCTAATTTTCCTCCAAATTCATTCCTCAGAATTCAACACATGTTCAGTCATGCAATCAGTTCTGAGGAAAGATTACAGAAGAAAAGAATTCTGAGGAAAGGAAAAGTTGTCAGAGGAAGAACCTGAAAATTCATTCACCTTTTACTTTGTGTGGCACTTCAAATCTCTCATTATCTTCCCACCTTACTCCAAAAACATATCATTAACTATTTAAAGCACTGAATGAAGCACGGGTTATCTAAACATCAGATTTTCTAGTTTTATTAAAAATTCACAATTTTTAATCCAACTGTTTCCCCCCCCCTTTCATACAGTGAATGGTCTATTATGCGCTGGAGGTCACACAAGCTTGGGTTTATTTGAACAATAAAAGACATATGAGAAATTTAATATATAAAGAAAAAAAGTAGCAGCTGCTCACTGCATATTTAACCATAAAATTTAAATATTTTGGACTTTTTCTTCTTTTAAAGACACAAAAATAAAACCTGTGTGGGTCTATATAAGTCATTTTAACAATTCAATGAATGTTGAACAGGACTAAACGTTAGCAAAGATGTTAAAATTTTCTTTTTATCCCATCAGTCTTGTAACACTTTGTTTAAAATGGTTTCCTGGGCTATGGGTGTTAAAACCCCAAAGAGTATTTGTGCTATAGAATTGTTTTATTTGGCAATTGTCTGGTTTTATTTTATTCTTTGCCTTCTGTAAACAACCACCTTTACAAACTAGCACAGTGAAATACAAGCCCTGTAATGTCTTAAAACATCTACAGAAACAAAAAAAGGAAAAAAAGGAAAAAATGAACTATTTTGGTTGATTGCTCAAAATACTTTGCTTTTGAACAAGAGGTTCTAAAACAGGATTTTTTTAGTAAAATGTTGCACTCCTGAATTTAACATTCGACGTAAACAGTTGACTGTTTTTTTTCTAGTTCCATAGAGTCTTTATTTATTTTTTGTTTGTTTAGCTTTTATTTTTTTGTGAAGGTAGAATACTTTGCTGTTTGTTTCTTTCAAGTCATTTTTACTTAGAAGCCTACTAGAAGACTTCTGGGTTTTTGAGGATTATTGGTGTGTGTCATTTGGAGAAGGTAGAAGAGTTGATACTGAGGGCTTACATTTAAATATTTGCTATTTTGGCCAAAAAACAAAATCCAAACTATAAAATAAAATACATTTCATTTGCCCCACCTGACATCTCTGAAGCTTAAAAAGTCTGTCATTGCAGTTCTAAATTGAAATTTCTGAGGCAAAATTAACATACCGAGAATGCCAAAACCGTCTTTAAAAAACAAAACAAAAACGAACACTAGAATTCCTTTAAGCCTTTCCTTGTTGTCTTTGACCTTTCTTTTATTTAATGTTTGTTTCCTTTTTCTGTCTGAGAAAAGTTTCTAAGGATTTCAGTTCCTAAAGTTATCATCTAGCGAACATGATACCCAGCATAAGCCATCCGTTATATAGGGCAGTACTGAAATAAATCCGCTTCATAGTGTCTTTTTCACTTGGTACAAAAAGAGATTTCTTTTTTAATCTGTTTTCCTGTCGATTCTATGTTGTGAAGATTGTCCCCTAGTCTATAGCAAAATTTCCCTTGGCGTTGTTCTGGATTCAGTTCATTCCCAAGGGTTAAAAACAAAACAAAACAAAAACCCTGCAAACCCAGAAGACAACACTATATAGATACAGATAGATACCTATATCTATAAATACATTGTCTTAGGGCAGGAAAAATGTTCTATTGAATTCATTTCTGTACACCACAAATATAAGCAGAATTTGGTGCCGACTGGACCAGTCCTTGCATTTAAAGCTACCATACAGCTGCCTCGTTCATTTCGGGCGGATGTGACAAATGGTTGCCATAATTAGCACCACCGTTGACAGATATTGAGGAAAATGGCGGACTTGGGCCAAAAACTTCCGCTGACATGGAGTGCAATGAGCCGGGAAGGTTGGGCTCTGGACTGGGAGAGTCTCCGGGCGGGTGGGACATGATATCTGTGAAACGCTGAGCTTCACTGGAAGGATGGTGTCCAGGTAAGGGGTGGTCCATCCCCCCAAGCGGTGTTCCTGATGGCCCGGAGGAAGGTACAAATGGGAGATCAACAGGCGTCTGAGCTTGAGAGGAAGGAGGTCCTTGTGGGAAAAAATCGTAGTTGCTTCCGGGTCCGTAGTATTCACTCTGATAATCTGGTGGACAGAAAAAGAAAGACTGAGGTACATGCGGAAGGAACAAGTGCTGAAGAAGCAACAGGAATTTGTGAGTAATGCCCTATAGCCTGCATGCACAACCGATGGCCTACACTAAGCCCATTTGTGGGCTAACCTCCTTCAGGCTACATCAATGTTCCCTCTAAGCTGTGGAGTCTTGTGAGCAAAAATTCTACTTTGTGAGCTACCGGCATTAAAGTTGTGAGCAAGCGATTTAGCTACTGCATAAATGAGTTTGCCCTGGAGCCATCCTTCCTGGGCTAAGACAAAAATGTGCCCTGGAGCCATCCTTCCTGGGCTAAGACAAAAATGTGCGAGCCAGAGGCTAAAAAACTGAGCTAGCTCACACCAACTCAGCTTAGAGGGAACAGTGGGCTACATTGTCAAATGACTCCAGGAAATTCTGGGCATTAGTGTCAGATAAACATAAAAAGAAGAGTGCCCAAATAAATGCCATCACCCCAGTTCACTGGTATGACTATTTTCTGAAGCTGTTCTATGATAATAGCATAACTGCCACTAATCCCATTAACTATATGGCATCAGAATTAGATGATATTCCCCAATGGCCTCCAGTGAGACCAGAGGAGGTTATTCCATTTATTGAACAGCTAAAGCCAAGAAAAGTCCTTGGCCCAGATGCAATTCCACCTGAAATAGTTAAAATAAATCCAGACTGGTGGGCCACTTTCTTGGCAGATTTTTTTTTACCATAGTCAATAGAACGGGAATAATGCCAGAGTCTTGGACAGATGCAATACTGGTTCCCATCTTTAAAAAGGGTAATTGTCAGTTACCATCCAATTACCGTCCGATAAGTGCGCGGACTCTCTGTTATAGGGAAACTTTATGCTAGACGACTGGTTAACAAACTTGGATCTTGGATGTTAGAACAAGGAATTCTGGGTCAAGAAGAAATAGGTTTTTGTAAAGGGGAATCCACCCTAAATCACTGTATGACTCTTATGCACCTAAGCCCATTCGCAACCCCTCAGGCTACCAAGGCCTCTGGGCTTTGCTTCCTGACCAGGACTGCAAAAACGGGGGTGGGGGATGCCAACCAGTGGGCCAGCTGCTATACACAGCAGTTGTTTGGCTTGAAGGATCACGAGCGGGGGAGGAACAATCACATGGGGATCTGTGAAAAACAAAGTGCAGAGCATGTGCAGTGCAGAAACCTAGAGACTGAGCAGATGTGGGCGGGTCCAGAAAATAGCTCACTAGGAGCACTTCCACATGGACCTTTCACTTCGCCTTGCCTCCCAAACAGGTGCCTCCTCCCCCTCTGGATCAGCCACACAACATTGGCACAGAATTGTGTGCCTTCGGAGATTTTTACTGCTTCACGGCAATCTTTCCCGAACCTGCTTTGATACAATCTCTCCAGAAAGATTGTAACAAAAGCAGGCTTGCCCACTGTGTGTGTGTGGGGGGGAAGGTGTTGATTTTCAGACACACCCCCCCATCGGCAGCATTTTCCCTCAGTATCCTTTCGCACCCATCGTTCCCCGCTTCCGTGCGCAGTGGGCTTTTTGACAGTTTTTACAAACATTGGTGATTTGGCCTCTGCATCCATCACAGCAAGGAATGCAAAATGAAGAATTATCACCATAGAGATGTAGCCTAGATGGTCCAAGGTAAAAATATAAATCAGCAACATGGGGGGGGGTCATAATATTGGTCTACCTTATGGGTTTGTTGTGAAGATTTAACTGAGATGAATGTATGCAAATCATTTCGAACTCTTAAAAAATCCATCACTATATAAACACCAAGTTTTATTACAACAACACATTGCGTATATCAGATGGAGATCGATCAAGACGGGTAGCTGTGTTAGTCTGTCTGTAGCAGTAGAAAAAAGCAAGAGTCCAGCAGCACCTTAACGTAATATGTGGCAGGGTGTGAGCTTTCACGGATCACTGTTCACTGAAGAAGTGTGCAGTGACTCACAAAAGCTCCTCTCCTGCCACAAATTTTGTTAGTCTTTACAGTGCTCCTGGACTCTTGCTCTTTTCTTCTTATATCAGGTCGTTTCACATTATTGGAAATAATAACACAGCAACAAATCTTGCATTACCACCTTCATTTTGCCCAAACGACTCCCGTATCCACCCATCCCTATCTGCCAAGGACAGTCCCTATTTCCTGGGCCCCATCTCTGCTAAATTGCTGTCCCTATTTTTGTCTTTCAGGTATGCCTAGTTGAAATGTTGTTAGTGTGAATCATGAGTAGTGGTGTAGTGGTTAAGTGCGCAGACTCTAATCTGGGAGAACCGGGTTTGATTCCCCACTCCTCCACTTGCACCTGCTGGATGACCTTGGGCAAGTTATAGTTCTGTCAGAGCTGTCCTTGAAAAAGGAGCAGCTTCTGTCAAGAGCTCTCTCAGCCCCGCCTACCTCACAGGGTGTCTGTTGTGGGGAGGGGAAGGGAAAGGAGTTTGTAAGCTGCTCTGAGACTCCTTTGGGTAGTGAAGGGCAGGGTATAAATCCAATCTCCTCCTCCTCCTCCTCTTCTTCTTCTGCCAAGGTCCGGCTCCCCCTCCCCAGGGGTCTCTCAAAGACAAATGTCCATGTGTTAGTGGCAGAGAGGGATGCAACTTCTCTGTCATTCACAAACACATAAAATGTGCATGCATGAACACTAAAGCCATACCATAATAGGCAGGCTCCCAGTTTCCCCAGCTGCTGAGCCTCACTTTTAAACAGCATACCTTCGGGACCGTCTCTTCCCATATATGCCCCGGAGAGCCTTGTGCTCCACTGAGCAACACCCTGGCCTGAAGAACGTCCACTTAGCCTCAACTAGGGCCAGGGCCTTCTTTGCCCTGGCCCCCGCCCGGTGGAACATGCTCCCAATTGAGATCAGGGCCCTGCAGGACTTCCTACAATTCCACAGGGCCTGTAAAGCGGAGCTGTTCCGCCAGGCCTTTGGTTGAGGCAGCGGGTGTTTTTACCATCTCGGCATCCCCTGCCCACAGTAGGCCCACCGGTGCCTGCGATCCTACTAACACCCGGCAGGGAGTGTGCTAGGCGGCTCTGGGCTGATGTTATTTATTGCTGCCATCCTGTTTTTATTTAATTGGTTTTTAATCGTATAGGTATTGTTTTATCTCTGTGGTGAGCTGTCCTGAGCCCATCATAGGATAGGGCAGGATATAAATGCAATCAATCAATCAATTAAATATTTTCCTAGCATATTATTAACAAATACTGTCTTGGCTTTTAAATCAATGCAAGACAGGGTACCGTGGCTTTCTTTGCCCGGCCCCCCGCCTGGTGGAACATGCTCCCAATTGAGATCAAGGTCCTGCAGGACTTCCTACAATTCCACAGGGCCTGTAAAGCGGAGCTGTTCCGCCAGGCCTTTGGTTGAGGCAGCGGGTGTTTTTACCATCTCGGCATCCCCTGCCCACAGTAGGCCCACCGGTGCCTGCGATCCTACTAACACCCGGCAGGGAGTGTATTAGGCTGCTCTGGGCTGATGTTATTTATTGCTGCCATCCTGTTTTTATTTAATTGGTTTTTAATCGTATAGGTATTGTTTTATCTCTGTGGTGAGCTGTCCTGAGCCCATCATAGGATAGGGCAGGATATAAATGCAATCAATCAATCAATTAAATATTTTCCTAGCATATTATTAACAAATACTGTCTTGGCTTTTAAATCAATGCAAGACAGGGTACTGGGAAAGTCTGCAGTTGTGGGGAGGGCAGTGATTCTTGGTGTGAGCACAGGAGTGTTTTATGGCTCTGTGAAATGTCAGAAGGAACAGCCCCTCCTCCTCCATCACCCTAGCTGGCCTTCTCTGAGTCGGGGGAAGGACCAAGGTGATTCCCTAAATTGCAGAATTTATGCATGCCTCCTCAAGAGGAGATCTTGTCATTCCGGTCTCTACACTCCTCCAAAATAGAATTCTGCCCCTTCCGCCTCCTGCCTCCCTGCAGAGTCACGCAAGCTGAGCCAACACAGAATTCCATTTTGCGCGTAACAGACAGGACGTGGGAAGCTCTCTTCCTGTTTGACTTGCTTCCCCACGCCCCAGCCAAATCCAAAGCCTCTCTCACCATGGCAAGCCAGCCCTTCGACAGGCCTGGGAAGGCACGGGGAGGCCTTTAAATGCCTCCCTGATCTTTCCAGCCCCCCGCCCGCCCACCCGCCTCGGAGTTGCCGGGGAAGGCAGCGTTTGGGGAGGGGAGGGGCCTCGGCAAGGTTTTAGTTCTCTTGTTTGGAAATCCATTTCAGTGCCAGAAGATCTCCAGGCACCCCCTGGGTGATGGTGACCCGAGGGGGAGACCTGTGCATACCACCTCGGATGCCAATCTCCAGGTGTGTTGTTTTGGGAAATTATTTGTGCTTGACAAACAGCCCCCCCCCAAAAAAAAAACATTATCAAATGAAAAACAAAGTTTGCCCAGAGTTTCCATTTGGACCTTTAAATCTACTGCTGTTGGCCATTCTCTCTCCCCTGTCGTCCTCATCATTTTGATTTGTATCCCGCCCTCCCTGCCGAGGCAGACTCAGGGCGGCTTACATAAAATATATTGAACAACTAAAACACAAAATTCAATAGAACCCCAACAAAAGGATTATAAAACGTAGCATAAAGTGCTAGTGCAAATTCATAACCAGTGGCAGGCATTAGCAGCGTCCAACATTAACCCATAATCAGCTAACATCAGAGTCTGGACAGTGATGTTGATACTGACTCATTGGTATTGGGGCCAGGGCCTTGATTTATTGATGGCGGCTCCCTCATCAAAGGCCTAGTGGAAGAGCTCCGTCTTGCAGGCCCTGCGGAATTGTAAAAGGTCCCGCAAGGGCCTGATGTCATCTGGGAGCTCATTCCACCAGCGTGGAGCCGCCACTGAAAAGGCCCTGGCCCTCGTCACAGCCAGCCTGGCTTCTCTAGGACCCAGGAGGGTCAGACAATTTTGGGTCCCCAATCGAGGTGCTCTCTGGGGAACACGTGGCGAAAGGTGGTTCCTTAGGGCTACTAACTCCGGCTTCGGAAATTCCTGGAGATGTTGGGTAGACCTTGGGGAGGGGAGGAGGGAGTTCAGCGGGGGATGTGATTCCACAGAATCCGCCCACTGGAGCCACCATTTTATTCTGGAGGAACTGGTCTCATCAGCTGTAATTTTGGGAGATCTCTTGACCCCACCTGCCGATTGGCAGCCCTGCCCCCAGCACATGCCAAACCGCAGGCAAACTGATCCGATCGGGCAGGAAAGGCTCGGGGGAGATGCCGCGGGCTCCATTGCCCTGGACAGGCCTGCCAGTTCTGGGTTGGAAAACGCCTACAGATTTGGGGGTGGACTTTGGGGAGGGCAGGCTGCAGGGAGGGGCCCCAATGGGATAGAATGCCAGGCCGCCCACCCTCCAAAGCAGCCCCTGTCTCCAGGGGAACAGATTGCCGTAGTCTGGAGATCGGCTGTAATTGCTGGAGGTCTCCAGGGCCCACCTGGAGGGTGGCAACCCTATGTTAACCCAGAGGAATCTCCGTGGGCAACCTGGCAAACCTCGCCATGATATCAGAAGCAGCCTGTGCCCACACAGATGCATATACCAACTCCCTGTTCCCTCCTGCTTTACCCCTTTCCCAGTAAACCCTCTCGGGTTAGAGTGGCTGTTAGGACTGTGGTATTTGCTTAAGCATTATCAGGGCTTTTTTTGTAGAAAAAGCCCAGAACGAACTCATTAGCATAATAGGCCACACCCAATGGCAGATACTCATTAGCATATTAGGCCATACCCCTGACAGTGCAGCTCATTCGCATATTAGGCCACACCCATGCCTTCCCTTGGCTTGCTCGGGCACCCTGCGGCTGCGGGGAGCCCGGGCAAGCCGGCCCTCGGAGGGGAGGGGAGGCGAGGCAGTGGCTTGCCTGGGCGCCCCAGGAGCAGGGGGGCCCCTGGTCCGCCTGCCTTGGAGTCGCCGAGAGGGTCACTCTCCAGGCCTTCCCTCTGTCGCCATGCACGCAGACGTTTTGGCTGTTGTGCGCATGGCCAACTCTGAAGCTAGCTGGAACTCCGTTCCTGTGCGTTCCTGCCCAAAAATAGCCCTGACTGCATTATTATTATCATAAGAATATAAGAGATGCCAATGTTGGATCAGGCCAAAGGCCCATCCAGTCCAACACTCTGTCACACAGTGGCCAAAAATACCAGGTACCATCAGGAGGTCCACCAGTAGGGCCAGGACATTAGAAGCCCTCCCACTGTTGGCCCCCCCCCAAGCACCAAGAAGACAGAGCATCACTTGCCCAAGAGCCCTTATCTATACCTTGTGGCTAATAGCCACTGATGGACCTCTGCTCCATATGCCTATCCAATTCCCTCTTGAAGCCGTCCATGCTTGTAGCCTCCACCACCTCCTGTGGCAGTGAATTCCATGTGTTAATCACTCTTTGGGTGAAGAAGGACTTCCTTTTATTCATGGAGTGCCCACGAGTTCTTGTGTTGTGAGAAAGTATCCATAAATACTGCTAATTAATACAGGTTAAATTAACCTTAAAATGTGGGTAGGGATAGAGTTTGAAACGACTGCTTGACTCCTGGTTTGAAACCTGGAAAGCCACCATTCTGGCATCTAATGGTTTTCTTCTCATGGCCCAAAGCAATTTCTGAAATCACAGCTTCGTAGCTACCTTATTGCTTCCTTAGCCAAGTATCTAGGTATGTAGCTGAAAAATGGCTGGCTATGCCTTTACGATGGGATGAGGGGAGGGTCAAAGGCACCCCCCCATCATTCCATTATGTATTATCTCCCACCCCTCCCCACTAAATCAGGCCCCTTGTCATATTCCATCAGTGCAGGTAGTTCTGTCAATAGCCCCTAGAAACTACAGGGACCTCAGTGGGGTCCGGTTCCAGTGAGCCCACCCTCCAAAGCATCCGTTTTCTCCAGGGGGACCGATCCCTGTAGTCTGGAGATGGGCTGTCATTCCAGGGGATCCCACCCAGGTCCCACCTGGAGGCTGGCACGCCTACCAGTAGTTGTTTGTTTTGCTGGTTAGGAACCTCAGCGAACAGGGCCAGTGTCATTCTCTTCACTGTTCGTTTTGTTTTGATGTCTCCTCTCCTCTTTTGAGATCTGCTTTCAGCTTTAGGCAAAGCAGATTAATTAAAAAACCAAATGGAAACAGGTATGCCACTTCTTCGACTTCCCAACGTCTCCGTATTTGCCTTTGCGTTCAGCAAAGAGGTTTGGGGAACGGGAAGCCCTCAGGCATCAGACAAGGCCAAGAGAACCTGATGATGACAATGATCATAATGAATAGTTTGTTTTTTTTAAAAAAAAACTCTCTTGTGGTTAGGGCTGCCAACTCCTGTCTGGGAAATTCCTGGAGATTTATGGTGGAGCCTGGAAAGGGTGGGGGTTGGGGAGGGGAGGGACCTCAGTGGGGTATAATGCCCATAGAGACCACCCTGCAGGCATTTTCTCCAGGGGGGAATTGCTCTCTGTAGTCCGGAGATCAGGTGTAATTCCTGGAGATCTCCAAGCCTCACCTGGAGGCCAGCCATCCTACCTGTAGGCCATAACACACCAGAACCCCACACTGAGCCCTCACCCACATCCAGCACTGCACCCTTTAAAGCAGGGGTGTCAAACATGTGGCCCCAGGGGCCGGATGAGGCCCCCGCAGGGCTTCTATCAGGCCCTCAGTGGAACTGGCTGTCTTCTGCTGCTTCTTCTAGCTCTGCTGCTGCTGCATTGTTGTAGGTTTGCAGATACACACCTGAACAGCACACTCAAGATTGCAACAGCACAGACATTTTGATGCAATAATTCAGACCAAAAGGCGTCTCTTTCTTTCCCACCAAACCATCCCCCTCAATAATGCCTCTTTGGTGACGCCCTGGGCTGGCCCCTTCATCCTCATTCTCAACAAAAAGCAGCCCTATTGCACACCAATTGCACGGGCCAACACTATTCCCTTCCTTTCCCACCTTCCCTCCCCGCAGTTTAGGGCCAGTTCATACATGCAGGATGAAGTGGCCCAGACCGAAGGTGCTAGACTGGGCTGCCTGACTTGAGACTTTTTCAAAGACACTGGAATTTGAAAAATACACTGTATTTGAAAAAGTGCGCCTTGCACATGAAAGCTCACACCTTGAATAAACCTTTGTTGGTCTTAAAGGTGCCCCGCTGGACTCTAAATTTGTTCTACTGCTTCAGGCCAACACGGCTGACCACCTGGATCTATGGTCTTATATAGTCTTTTTAAAAGATCCCCACAGAGAACTAGCACAATAAGACTGTGGGGCCCCACTCCCCTTTGCTTTATTTCCCATGCTGCTTTTCTAGATGCAGGAAGCATTTAAGAGAGGTGAGTGTTCCAAAAGGCAATCTCCCACAATCCCCCACCAGCAATCCCTTCTTTGTCTCAGGTCTCTGCCAATTCATACCCCTCGCCTACATAAACTCTGTAAGCTTCTCTGGACAGAGACCTGCTTGGTGCTTTGGGGCTTGTGTCTCTCCGGAAAACACTCAATCTTTCATTAATACTTGTAGACCAAAAGGTCACAAGTGAACAGGGAAAATTATGTTGATATACAGGCAATGTAAGAAACTTAAGTATACAATGGGCAACATGAGTATACATTCCTTAACATTAAGAAGTGATGCCCTTAAGTGCCCTAGACAGAAATTTTGCAACTGCAAGAGTCACATTTGGATTGATATCTGCTAGTAACTTAGCTACAGCCTCTTGGTTTGTAACAAAACTCCATTTTTGGATATGGGTTGTGATCCATTGTATTTATTGCAATCAATCAATAAATTGTATTTATTGCAATCAATAAGGAAGTGCCAGATAGTGTCTAAATCACCGGGTTTGCAGACCCATAGCTGCTCAGAGAAAGGGATTCCTAGAAACCTGCCTGCTCGTTCCCCTAGAGGCAGGGCATTGGGGCTGGAAAGCGCTATTTACAACGGCCTTACTATATATGAAGTGACCCCAAATGGCTCGCCCTGCCTTCTTTCCATTATGGAGCAAGCAATTAATGTCAACCAATCCTGTGCCATGAGATCAATACAGTTTATTGGATTTCCTACATCTTCCAGCCCTTTGTTTGCTCTACATACTTCCCCCCCCCCTTCTCTCCTTCCTAGAATATTCAAGGCTAGGGTTGCTAGCTCCGGGTTGGGAAATTCCTGGAGATTTGAGGGGGTGGATCTGGGAGAGGGCGGGGCTTGAAGGGAGGGGCCTCGGCATGGTCCAGTGCCATAGAGAGTCCACCTTCCAAAGCAGCCATTTTCTCCAGGGGAGCTGATCTATGTTGCTTGCAGTGTTCCCTCTAAGCTGAGTTAGTGTGAGCTAGTTCACAGTTTTCTAGCCTTTGGCTCACAGATTTTTGTCTCAGCTTGGGAAGGATGTGGCTCCAGAGCAAACTAATTCATGCAGTGGCCAAATCGCTTGCTCACAACTTTAATGCCAGTAGCTCACAAAGTAGAATTTTTGCTCACAAGACTCCACAGCTTAGAGGGAACATTGGTTGCTTGGAGATCTCCAGCCACTGCCTGAAGGTTGGCAACCCCATTTAAGGCCACATCCCCTTTTATCAACTCTCATGCTCTCTCTCTAACAGAAAAGGTAAAAGGTAAAGGTCCCCCTTGCTCGAAAGCCAGTCGAATGCGACTCTAGGGGGCGGTGCTCACCTCGGTTTCTAAGCCGAAGAGCCAACACTGTCTGAAGACATTTCCGTGGTCATGTGGCCGGCATGACTAAACACCAAGGTGCACGGAATGCTGTGACCCTCCCACCGAAGGGGTACCTATTTATCTACTTGCAATTTCTTGCTTTCGAACTGCTAGGTTGGCAGGAGCTGGGGCCAGAGATGGGAGCTCACTCCATCATGCAGCACACTCGGGTCTCGAACTGCTGAACTACAGACCTTCTGGTCTGCAACTCAGTGTCTTAACCTCTGAGCCACCGCAGCCCTCTCTTTAACAGAGGATATACCCATCATACAGAATGGTGGTAGACCAGGGATTCTTGATTGCACCCCTTCAGTTTGCAGATAGGAAAAAAGGTCATTTTAAAAATGCCTCCTTAAAACAGAAAGAACCCAGTTCCTTTCATGTAGTAAACTAGCACTTTCCGGTGGAGTGGGGGTCCGCTTTGGAACAGATGTCTCCCATGCATGGTTGGTTTCTTTAAAATATGGAGCAACATTACAAAATATCTTCCACCGGCAACCTTAAAGTGGTATCCCAGAATTCCACCTCCTCCAACCACCACCTTATTCTGCATAAAATGGTTCATGTGACGCAAGGAGGGGGCAGGGTGCTACCACTGCAGATGTGTGGGGGGGTGCCATTTTCAGCAGACCCTCTTCCTGGCAAGTAGAAAAGTGACTTCGCTCAAACCCAGCTTGTGCTCTGCTGCGCTAGTTAGCTACTAGCTGGGATTTGTGTTTTACACCCAGGGGAGAATTTGGAAATGCTGCCTCCCATCTGGAGTCTGAAGTGAGGCAGTCCTGTCCATCACCTGCGCCCCCCCCCCCTTCCACTGCATGCACAGCTCAGGCTGTTTTAGAGAGCCATCCTACACGGGTCCGCTCATGTCTCTTCCATGGGGCTCCCTCCTAGGAAAGTGTTTCCAGGATTACACTGTCAGTCATCCAATTTGAAACCTCAAGGAATTCCATAGGTGTGGGTGGTGCTCAGATCCTACCCTGTAGTCCAGAGCAATGCTCCCTCTAAGCTGTGGAGTCTTGTGAGCAAGAATTCTGCTTTGTGAGCTCCTGGCATCAAAGCTGTGAGCAAGCTATTGGGCTCCTGCATAAATCAGTTTGCTCTGGAGCCATCCTTCCTGAGCGAAGGCAAAAATGTGTGAGCTGGAGGCTAAGAAACTGTGAGCTAGCTCACACTAACTCAGCTTAGAGGGAACGCTGGTCCAGAGGTGTCGAATTTGTTTGTTATAAGGGCCGGATCTGACATAAATGTCACTTTGTCAGGCCAGGTCATATGTGCCATAAATCATAATGCCGGGTACCGGGGATAGAAACTGTATAAAGAACAGCAGCTGGTAAGCTCCGAATTGGTGTGTCATCACTGCTGGGCCCCACGGGATGGGAGAGAGGGGCTAAGGAAAACCCAAGTGGGCAGACTGGAGAGCCAGCGGTGCAGCACTGGGCAGATGCTCCCACACTGCTTGACTGCTATAGGTGAGGTTATTCTGCCATGCTGAAGCCACAATCTGAGTGGCTTCACCCACTCCCCCTCCCAAGCAGTCTCCTGTTCCCTCCCTTGCACTAGTTGCTTGCAGGCCGCATAAGAGCCCTGGACGGGCCGGTTCCAGCCCCCGGGCCTTATGATTGACAGCCCTGCTGTAGTCTCTGAAGTGATTCATGAACAGTTAGCAGCACCTGTTCATTTATGAGTCACAAACATGCGTTCATCTGGCAGAGTTTCTGCCCATCGTCTTATCCTGGGGACCAGGTCCCCAGGTAGCTCTGGAGGGTGCACAGCAATTTTGCAAAAGCTAAGGAGGGCTGGGTTTGGGTTTGGCCACTGCCTGCAGGCGAAAACACCTTGAGCTCCGTACAGGTGAAATATGAGTGCCCTGAATAAATGAATGCCGTCAGTCTCTTGATCTGAAGCATGGGTTTGAAAGTGCCGGCGAGCGCTGTTTCCCCCTCCTTGCTAGGGCAATTTGTGTTCCAACTGACTGCGGCCCAGGGAACTGATCATTGTCCCGCTTTCCAGTCCAAAATTGGATCCCAAATCAGCTTTAAAAACTCCTACCAAAGTCCTGACCTGGATAGCCCAGGGAAGCCCGATCTCATCAGATCTTGGAAGCTAAGCAGGGTTGACTGTGGTTAGTACTTAGACGGGAGACTTCCTTGGAATACCAGCAGTAGTGAGGACAGAGGCAAGCTTTATTCAACCACCTCTCTGAATATTCTCCAGGCCCCCAGCAGGGGTCAGTCACCAGACCTCAATGTGACTTCCAGGTGTGCGCAAACACACACACAAACACAAAATACCAAACCCCCCCAAAAAAATAACTCCTACCAATGATGTTCATTACAAAAGCTGGAGGTGGATCCTGACCTGATCGAGGGGTGCTGAGCCGCTACCTGCCATGCCATCGATAGCCCAGTAGAGGCCATTGGGGCCAAGGCTATCAGCCAAAGGGCCACGGAAGAACAGCATCACTACCTCCCAAACCCAAGCAGTGTGGTGTCAGGATTGTTAATGTTGTGTCGCTGAGTACGTGACCGCCCTGCGGAAGGCAGCCTGGCCCTGCAACTTCGCCAACCTTGAAGAAGCGTTACTTGACTGTCTTGTATGCGGCCTTCGCGACGAGAGGCTTCAACAACGCCTGTTCGCAAAAACTGCAATCACCTACGAAGTGGCTTACGCGGAGGCTGTCACCGCCGAAGCGGCCGAGAGGTCGACGCGAGAGGTCCGTCAGCGCCATGTCGAGGCCGGGAACGACCAGGTTGTACACCACCAATCGACCAGCAGTTCTGAGGGAGAGACAGAGGACGTCCATCGCACACAAGCGACGCATCAGAAGCGGACCCCATGAAACCTGCACCACAGCGCACTTGCGCTGGCTATGGTGGCAGTCACAAGCGAGACCTCTGTTGGGCGCGAGATTTCGTCTGTCGTGCCTGCGGGAAACGAGGTCATCTGGCCAGGGTCTGCCGGGCCAAGAAGAAATCGCCACCACCATCTCCTACTACAGGGCCTAAGGTTCGAGGCACCGAAAGCACAAGGCCCACCGACTGCCACCGGACCGACTCCTGCAGCTGTACCGCTACCGTTCTGAACACCGGAGCAAGCATCAACAAAAAGATCCTGGTCACCGTTCGCCTAGATGGAGTCCCCTGCGACATGGAGGTCGACTCTGGTTCCGCGCTGACCATCATTTCATCACAGACTTGGCAACGTTTGTTCCTGCGACGGAGCCGCCACCACTTGACCCCATCCACGGCGCACCTCTCCGATTTCCAGGGGCGGTGCATTCCACTAGCTGGCCAGGCCAGTTTTGAGGTGGAGTTCAAGGGTCGCAAGGTACAGTTGTCCCTCTTGGTTGCTGAGGGTAACCGGGCCAGTTTGCTGGGCCTGGATTGGTTCCAACCTCTGGGTATTGCTGTAACCGGTGTTAACAAGGTGTGTGCAAATAAAGGGAATTGCATTTATGATGAGTTCCCAGAGGTTTTTGGGGAAGGTCTGGGTCAGTACACAGGTCCACCTGTGAGGTTCGACCTAGATCCCTATCCGTCTAAGGTATAGGAAGGTTCCAATAGCCATGAAGGCTAAAATAGAGGCGGAACTGGACAAGCTCATAGTCCAAGGTATTCTTGAACCTGTGCCATACGGTAAATGGGAGACCCCGATTGTAATGCCTGGAAAATCTGATGGAACTGTACGTATATGTGCTGATTGCAAGTGTACAATCAATAAGGCTCTGCAACAACATTCTTACCCGGTACCTGTAATCAGCCATGTGTTGGCTTCCCTTGGGGGGGGGGAAGGTATTCGCGAAACTCAATCTAGCACAGGCTTATCAGCAGTTGCCTGTGGATGATCAAGCTGCTGAAGCCCAAACTATTGTTACTCATGGGGTACATTCCGAGTAAAACGTTTACAGTTTGGGGTAAATGCCACCCCTGGTATATTCCAAGGTCTTATGGAAGGTCTCCTATAAGGGTTGCCAGGTGTCGTCCCGTACTTCGACGACGTGCTCATTGCAGGGTCAAACGAATCAGAGTTACTTAATCACCTCAGGTCTGTACTGGAGTGTTTTAAAGAGGCAGGCCTCAGAGTAAAAAAAAGTCAAAGTGTCATATTGGGGTATCTGAGGTCGAATTTCTTATTCTCCTGATTGATGAACAGGGTGTGCACCCCATGGCGGATAAGGTCTCAGCTATCCAAAACACCCCCCGGCCTACTTCCAAAAAAGAGCTGCAGTTATTCCTAGGCATTGTGAATTTCTATCACTCGTTTTTGCCTCACAAAGCCTCCGTAGCTGAACCATTGCATGCCCTGCTGCACAAAGGGGTGGAATGGGTGTGGGGGCCAAGGCAAGAAAAGGCGTTCTGTGCTGTAAAAGAGCTGTTGTCCTCAAATACTGTATTAACGCATTTCGACAAGGACAAACT
>NW_015172021.1:485149-487795 GCF_001447785.1 Gekko japonicus | reverse complement strand
TTGATGCCTTCTCAAAATGGCTCAAAGTAATTAATATGCGTACATCTATGGCTGTGATAAATGTGCTGCATCGGGTTTTTGCAACCCATGGTTTGCCAGACGTCCTGGTATCGGACAACGGGCCCCAATTCACCTCAGGGGAATTTGAAAAATTTCTGTCAGATAATGTGGTTAAACATGTAACGTCCACTACGTTCCATCCGGCCACAAACGGGCAAGCTGAACGGATGGTTCGGACAACTAAGGAGGCTTTTAAAAAGTTGGGTCTCAGGGACTGGGGGCAGAAGTTAGCCTCATTCCTCCTTAGGCAGCATATCACGCTCTGTACTGCCACTGGTAGGAGCCCAGCTGAACTCCTGATGGGTCGTAGACTCACTACGCTTCTGGACAGGCTCCATCCGGACCTGACAGAAACTAGACCCCCCCAAAACAGCGGTCCTGGAAAGCCCGCACACTTTCAAACAGGGAGACAAGGTTTTCGCGTGGAACTATGCTGAGGGTCACTTATGGGTTCCCGCCATAATCTCAGACGTTCTGGGTACCCGTATGTACGTGGCGCAGCTTGCAGATGGCAGGAAACTCCGACGCCACGTAGATCAGCTCAGGCAGAGGTGGGCTGACTCCAGTCCCGAGTCCTGCACCGAACCTGACTGAATCCCTCACCCAGAAGGCGAGCAGTGAGGGCCTCCAGTCGAGGAGGTGAGTGTTGCAGAGCCCCCCATAGAACCTGAGTGTGGACTAATTCCCACTCAAGACAGTGACCACTCAGACATCAGCCAGCCAGACTCACTGGACAGTGAGCTACCCAGGGCCCCTGCAGTGGTTACACCAACCGAACCTATTCGCAGGTCAGGTCGAACAAGGCGTGCCCCTCCCTATCTGAAGGACTACATATGTCTGGGTATTGTTCCATCTTAGGGGGGAGGAATTGTTGTGTCTTTACCATTGATTTATCATGTAAAGCTTGAAACCTCAGCCGGATTCTAATCTGGAACAACACTATTGGCTGAAGCATGTTCAGTAACCAATCAAATGTAAGAGAACTGTGCTGGAGGGAACTGTGTTTATTGGTTGTTATCTCTGTAATACGATTGGACCTTAACTATGTGAGGGTGTGGCTACACCAGCCCGGGAGAGTTTAAAAGGAGCTATGTTGTTTTGTGTGTTGTCGTGTCCTTTGATGCTGTGTGATCTTTGGAAGTTCTCGTTCTCAATAAAAGCTGATTCACTTTGTTACTTACTTCGTTGTTGAGTTGCATACTTAACAGTTAATTTCTTCAGAGATTTACAACCTGCTTTCCCCCCCCACAAAGGGGACGTACGGCAGCTGACAACCTGGTTCCCCCCCCCCTCCATTTTATCCTCACTGACCTGTGAGGAACGTTCGGCTGAGGGAGCGACTGGCCCAAAGTCACCCAGCAAGGGCTTCTGTGACAGTGATCTACAAGGATCTGGGAGACCACCCGGGTTCAGATCCCCTGCTCTGCCATGAAGCTTGCTTAGTGACCTTGAGGCCATCTCTGTCTCCCTCGCCTACCTCACAGAATTGCTGTGAAGAGAAAATGGAGGCCGGAGAACCATGTATGGTGTCCTAAATGACTTGGAGAAAGAGTGGCATTAAGATGCACTACACGTAAGGTAAAGGTTTCCCTTGCTCAAAAGCTGGTCAGATCCGACTCTAGGGAGCAGTGCTCATCTCCGTTTCCAAGCCGAAGAGCCAGCGCTGTCTGAAGATGTTTCCGTGGTCATGTGGCCGGCATGACTAAACGCCAAGGTGCACGGAACGCTGTTACCTTCCCACCTATTCATCTACTTGCAATTTCTTGCTTTCGAACCGTTTGGTTGGCAGGAGCTGGGGCCAGAGGCAGGAGCTCACTCCGTCATGCAGCGCTAGGGTTTTGAACTGCCAAGCTACCAACCTTCCGGTCTGCAATTCAGCGTCTTACCCTCTGAGCCACAGGGATGTAAATGCCTGTTAGCCAATTCAGCTACCCATTCCCCTCTACTTCCTCCACTGTGCCCCCCCCCCATTCACCTTCCCTTGTTTGCCATCCCTGGTCTTTCAGTCTTTATGTCTCAGGGGAAAACCCACTGTTTTATTTCCTCTGCACACGGCACTGCACTCCACTTTATTTTTTAATTGCCACGTGTGTCAGAAAAACGGGAAATAATTAAGTTTGCTCAGAAGTCCAATTGTAGTAGGACTTGCATAGCATTTTTTCCTAAACAGGCCACGTGCGTGTCTGTGACTGGCCTTATAGCAACCTTGTAAGGTAGGTTCATGTACCAATATTTTTTTTTTGCTGTTAAGTCATAGCCGACTTATGGAGATCCCACAGGGTTTCCAAGGCAAGAGACATTCAAAGGTGGTTTGTCGTCACCTTCCTCTGTGTGGCAACCCCTGGCTTCTTTGGTGTTCTCCCATCCAGACATTAGTAAGGGCCAACCCTCTTTAACTTCTGAGATCTGATGAGATGAGATGGGGCTTTCCCAGGCTACCCCCCATCCTTCTGTTTTAGACGGGGGCGGGGTGGAAAATGGAACAACACTAGCTTGCCTCAAGCCAGCTGGTGTGAGATGTATTTCTTAGCAGACTTTCTAGCATTACACTCCAGGGCCCTTTGTTTAGAGAAAGTGCATTTAACG
>NW_015172021.1:477756-485138 GCF_001447785.1 Gekko japonicus | reverse complement strand
GCATTCCTAAAGGTGTCACTGGCCTTTGGGCCAGGTTCTGTCCCTAAAAGAACAGAATAAAGCTGAAATCCCTGACATTAATATGCTTTTCTTGCCCTTGAGCAATGTGTATTTTGTATTTTAAAATATCAAATGCAAATAATGTGGTAAGAATACTGAAATTCTCCAATACTTGTATATCAGGCTATGGGGCTCATTTTTAAAAATTATTATTTTCTTGAATTTGTTTGAATTATTTTCTTGAATTTGTTTGAAGACATGGAGGGAAGCTAGTAAGAGCACCTAATCTGTGCACTCTGAAAATTTATTCAGTGAATTCTAGTGGTGGTAGAACATGCCATCAAGTCACAGCTAATTTATGGCAACCCCTTACAGGGTTTTCAAGGCAAGAGCAATGCTCCCTCTAAGCTGTGGAGTCTTGTGAGCAAAAATTCTACCTTGTGAGCTGCTGGCATTAAAGTTGTGAGCGAGCAATTTGGTTACGGCATCAGTTAGTTTGCTCTGGAGCCCTCCTTCCTGAGCGAAGACAAAAACGTCTGAGCCGGAGGCTAAAAAATTATAAGCTAGCTCACATTAGCTCAGCTTAGAGGGAACACTGGGCAAGACACCTTCAGGGGTGGTTTGCTGTTACCTGCCTCTGCTTAGCAACCCTGGACTTCTTTGGCAGTCTCCCATCCAGGTACTAAGATAGAGCTGACCCTGCTTAGCTTCTGAAATCTGAGGAGACAAGGGCTAGCCTGGGTTTATCCAGGTCAGGACAATGATTCCAAGGGCTTCTGTTTTCTCTAGGCCACATACATCCTTCCAACCCTGAGGCCAAGAACTCCCCCCCCCCCATTTCTGCACCTCTATGGAATGCTGGAAGTCACCTGGCCCTGCCCCGAGCTTGCAAAATATGACTTCTCTTCAGTATCTGACCCTTGGCATGAGGCACTCTCCGCTTTTTCTAAACTGGCTTCTGCGTGCAAAACAAAAAAATAAATCCACAAGCATGCATCCAGAAGTGGGGGTGAGGTGAGGTGGAGATTTCTTGGCACACTGGGCAGGGACTATTGTTTATACCTGTGAAGTCCCCCCTCTCAATAATGCAGTCAAACTGGATTCTCCAGATAGATAAACGCCTACTCAGTTCCACAGTGCTCAATGAGACTAACACCTAGAGGAGCAGGCATTTTTATAAAGGAAATAGGGGCGCAGTGTTAATGTCTGTGAGAAATGTGGGCCAATTTTCCTTGCACTATTTATTGTGTATATGTCATACTATTTTTGCACTATTTCTAATTTTGGAACCCACCCGTTTTGCTCTGTTTGTTCTCCAGTTTTAAAATCTTGTTTTACTGCATTGTTTGGGGGTACAGATTATGTTGTCATGTTTGCATCATTCTCTCATTTTGAAAAATGATGAAAATATCCTCTTTTGGGTTGGAAGGTTAGGGATATTCTTCGATGGGAGCAACAATCACAGCTTCACCAGTAGGGGTATTTCAAATGAGGTTTCTCATAGGGATCACTGGTTTGAAGTAGGCAGTTGGGAAATATGTCCTCTTTTTTGCTCACGCCATCATTAAAACGGGACACACACAAAAAAGATGGCATCGTGCAAACCTAGCCTTGAATTTAGATCCTGTTGGTCAGCCATGTTGGTCTGAAGCAGCAGAACACATTTAGAGTTCTGTGGGGCACCTTTAAGACCGATAAAGGTTTATTCAAGGTGTGAGCTTCCATGTGCCAATTCGCCTTGAATTGTGAGGTTAAATTTTATTTTATATGTGTTTTGATCTGTGTTGCTAGCCGCCTTGAGCTCTGTAAGGAAGAAATGCAGCTAATAAACACGCTGCTAAGTAATAAAATAAATATTGGGTCTCAGCAAGAAAGGTGGACTATAAGTGAAGAAAATGAATGCATATTTAAAATGATGGAATTATTGCAATATTTTAAAAAACTATAAAACAGCCAAGTGCTTGTCAATCAGCCCAGTGCCTTAACGCTCACTGGCTCTAGCACAGGAAGCAAGAGGAGGCTCAGTCAGTCTAAGCCGTGACATGGAATCCCTTCTGTTTGCTTTACCCGGCCTCTCTTTTAAGCCAGAGGACTAGAGACTTAAAATTTTCAATGAAAGTGGAAGATTCAAGGATACAGCCTCGAATACCAGCCCCTGAACCTGGATGCAGCCTTTCCTGCAGTCTTTTCTTAACCCCCGGGAACGAATTTATCTACATCCTTTTCTTTGTAAAAGAGGAGCAGTTCTTATGCTTTGCTGGATCCCATTTCTCACAGTGAGCCAACCAGGTGACACCTGACATCCTACAGAACAAAATGCAGAGGCTGAAGTATCTCCCTGTTACTGTTCCTCAGCACCTGGCAGTGAGGAGTACACTGCCTTGGAACATGGAGGTTCTATTTTGCCATCTCTGCCAATGGTAGACATTTCCACAAATATGTCTAGTCACTCTTTGCTTGGAAGAGATGGCTCCAGGCAGAGGTATCCCCCCCTCCTTGTCACCATGGATCCTTTAATCAGCACTGACAGGAATTTAACCTGGGATCTTCTACATGCAATCATCTATTCGTGGTCCTTCCCCACCACGGTTTAGTTCTCCTCCCTTGGAACGATTCCCTTTTTCTGTCCTTTCGCTTGCAATGCAAGAAGAAAAAAGCCACCAGTATCTTTGTTACCTAGTAAAGGGTCTGTATTTTCTGCAGCATTTGTAGGCAGATATCCAACAGATGCAGCATTCCCCAACACTGAACTAAAGCAACAGGCCTAGCTCTGCATTCCGTAGTTTCTCTCAGCCTGCAAGGCCTACCTCCAGCCCCCCCCCCGAATAATTGATACCTCTTTCCTGAATTCTCAGCTTTTTTAAAGGAACACGTTTGTTTACTTAATTTATACTCCACCACTTTCCTCCCCAATGGGGACCCAAAGTGTCTTATATAATTCTCCTCTCCTCCTTTTTATCCTCACAACAACCCTGTGAGGGAAGTTACCAGCAATGCTCCCTCTAAGCTGTGGAGTCTTGCGAGCAGAAATTCTACTTTGTTAGCTACTGGCATTAAAGCTGTGAGCGAGCGATTTGGCTGCTGAATCAATTAGTTTGCTCTGGAGTCATCCTTCTTGAGCCAAGGCAAAAATGTGTGAGCCGGAGGCTAAAAAACTGTGAGCTAGCTCACACTCACTCAGCTTAGAGGGAACACTGGTCACCAGGTGAGCTTCCAGGGCAAAGCAGTGATTCAAACCTGAGTCCTCCAAATCCTTGTCGACCCTTTGACCTCTACATCACACTTGATCTCCTTTTCACTTGTCAAGAAATAAGGAAAAGTACCCAGGGGAAGGGCTGTGGCTCAATGGAAGAGCCTCTGCTTGGCATGCAGAAGGTCCTAGGTTCAATCCCCGGCATCTCCAGTTACAGGGGTGAAGCAGCAGATGATGGGAAGAACCTCCACCAGAGACCCTGGAGAGCCGCTGCCAGTCTGAGTAGACAAGACTGACCTCGAGGGACTGATGGTCTCATTCTGTACAAGGCAGCTTCATTTGTGTTCAGGCAAACAGCATTCCACCCCACCAATTAGCAAGAAGAGCTCCGCTAGATCAGACCAAAGGTTCGCCTCGTCCAGCATCCACAGTGGCCAAACGGATGCTTCTAAGAAGCCGACGAGCAAGGAATGAGTGCAACATCTCTCACCCCATTTGCCCAGGTTCCCCCTTGACAGTTGGTATGCAAGGGTACATTATCTCTGAACAGGGAGGCTCAATCCGCTATGCATATATGCTGTTCTTTCTAAAGAACATGAAAATAGTCCTATCCAGCGTTCCCTCTAAGCTGAGTTAGTGTGAGCCAGGCCTGTAGTCAGGATTTTTTTAATTCGGGGGGGCTTTAAATAAGTCAGGGGGCACCCCGCGCACTCCCCTGCACCCCCCCAAGGGAGTGCCTGGGCTGGATGGGAAGTGGGGGGCCTTGGCGGTAAGCCAGGGGGCCGGGCCCCGAGAGGCCCCGCTGTGGCTACGGGCCTGGTGTGAGCCAGCTCACAGTTTTTTATCCTCTGGCTCACACATTTTTGTCTCAGCTCAGGAAGGAAGGCTCCAGGGCAAACGAATTGATGCAGGAGCCAAATCGCCCACTCACAACCTTAATGCCAGCAGCTCATAAAGCAGAATTTTTGCTCACAAGACTCCACAGCTGAGAGGGAGCAATATCAGATCAGACCAAAGCATCATTTATAGTCATCGATAGACCTGCCCTGGCCCTGGCCTGCATGGCCCGGGTTAGCCCGATCTCGTCAGATCTCGGCTGCTAAGCAGGGTCAGCCCTGGCTAGTATTTGGATGGGGGACCTCCGAAGAACACCAGAGTCGTGACACGGAGGCAGGCAATGTCTGAATGTCTCTTGCCTTGAAAACCTTACAGGGTCACCATCTGCTCATTTTATAACAGTAAGCTAGAAAGTTAAAACTGGAAGCCACCCTGCTCTCTGACTCTCAGCATTCCAGCCAATGCACACAAAGCAACGGTATCGCTAGGGTAAGATTTATTTAAACACAGAGGTTTTAAAGAATGTTTTTGTGCCATCACTGTTTCCATTTAAAGAACTAAAACATGTTTTCAGAACAGGAGAGTCCTTTTTTAAAAAAATCCCCCTGAACTGGGGGAGGGGGGCTGTGGCTCAGTGGCAGAGCACCTGCTTTGCACGCAGAAGGTCCCAGGTTCAATCCCCAGGATCTCCAATTAAAAGGACCAGGCAGGAGGCGAAGGGAAAGACCTCTGCCTGAGACCCTGGAGAGCGGCTGCCAGTTTGAGTAGACAACACTGACCTTGATGGACCAGTAGAAGTCAGCTTCATGTGTTCAATTCCTTTGACCCCAAATATGACCAGGGATTTAGAGAGGGCAAAGGAGTAACTTAGGGAAGTTGTTTCAGGAAGGTATTCAGTAGGAAGAAGCCTCTGGAGTCAAAAGTTATGGTTCTTATTTCAATGTACACCTTTCTGAGGCTGACAATCCATAGGCACGGAAATACACAGTGGGCTTAAGAACATAAGAACATAAGAGATGCCAATGTTGGATCAGGCCAAAGGCCCATCCAGTGCAACACTCTGTATCACACAGTGGCCAAAAATACCAGTGCCATCAGGAGGTCCACCAGTGGGGCCAGGACATTAGAAGTGGGAGCACTGTTGACCCCCCCAAGCACCAAGATGACAGAGCATCACTTGCCCCAGAGTCCCTATCTATACCTTGTGGCTAATAGCTACTGATGGATAGTTGTAAGAAGAGGAGGAGGAGACTGGATTTATACCCCGCCGTTCACTACCTGAAGGTGTCTCAGAGCGGCTTACAAACTCCTTTCCCTTCCCCTCCCCACAACAGACACCCTGTGAGGTAGGTGGGGATGAGAGATCTCTGACAGAACTGTCCTTAAGAGAACAGCTCTGACAAAACTAGTGCTTGCCCAAGGTCATCCAGCAGCTGCGAGTGGAGGAGTGGGGAATCAACCCCAATTCTCTCCCAGATTAGAGTCTGCGCACTTAACCACTACACCAAACACAGGTATAGTTGTAGAAGAAGTCTGGGATGAGTTCAAGGAAATTTTTGTCCCTTTTTTTTTTGTATAATTTTTTTTTTTTTTTTTTGTACTTCTGTGACTCAGGAGTGAGTGTTAGTCCCAGTCACTCCATCTTCCCTCTCTGGCCCCTGCCTTGGACATATGAGCTACCCCCTCCCTTCCTGTTTGGTGTTGTGGTTAAGTGTGCGGACTCTGATCTGGGAGAACCGGGTTTGATTCCCCACTCCTCCACCTGCACCTGCTGATGTGACCTTGGGTCAGTCACAAGCTCTGGCACAGCTGTCATAAGGCTTAAGACGTTTCTACTGGGTAGAAGGAAGTGGCATGGTTTTTTCTCCATGTCTTCAATGCTCCATCATTGAAAGGAGGAAGAACAACTGGAAATCCCTGAGCACTAACGTTTAAATCTTATAAAGCTAATGCAAATAATTCATACAGTCCAATCCCTTGAATTCCTCCGGTCAGCCCCCTGAGGTCCACACTGATCTGCACCGACATCCCACCCCCGCCCCATGACCTCTTGGGCACCCCCCCATCAGAGGGCCTCTTGATGAACCTGCACAACCTGGGGGTGGGGGTGGGGAGGGCCCCTACGGCAAGCCTGGAAGAGAGAGGAAATTAGGAGCAACAGAATGGCCACTTTTGATCTGTGCCCATCATTCACTCCCTGCGAAGGAAAACAGCGGGAGGAATCAGGCCCACAGAGATGAGCAGAGACCAGGCTGGGAGAGCACCCCCTCCTGGATGGCCCAGGCTAGCCCCGTCGCGTCAGAGCTCAGGAGCTCAGCAGGGTCGGTCCTGGCTAATATTTGGATGGGCAACCTCCAAGGAATACCAGGGATGTGAAGCAGAGGCAGGCAATGGCAAGCCACCTCTGAAACATCTCTTGCCTAAAAAACAAGTCTCGCTTGCCACCTAGTGGTGCATAATGCTAAAAAAGAGCTAGAGCTTCTGGCTGCTAGTCTTTGGATCTCCTGGCTATGCGACACGGCCACATGATCACTGTAATTATCACCTGGAAGTTCTAGCCTCCAATCTCAGATCTGTGCAGGCTGGCTATGATTATTCCATGGCGAAAGGATTTTGTACGTGCTCAGTGGCACTCTGGTCACCTGACATGATTGTTGCAGGGCCTACTCAAGAGTGGTTATGGCCTGCAGTCCACTACAGTGTTCCCTCTAAACTGAGTGAGTGTGAGCTAGCTCACAGTCTTTTAGCCTCCAGCTCAGGAAGGAGGCTAAAAGACTTCGCTCAGGAAGGAGGGCTCCAGAGCAAACTAATTTATGCAGGCGCCAGTAGCTCACAAAGTAGACTTTTTGCTCACAAGACTCTGCAGCTTAGAGAGGGAGCATTGCTTCAGAATATCCCCTTCTTAACAAACAATGGGATTGCTGGAGAGTAGGGGCTTCTAGGCTGTGTCTTTAGGGAGGCTCGACCCCGCAGCAGCTCCCATTCTCAGCCCCCCTTCCCAACCAATTTCATGTCTGTGGGGGGGGGGGATGTGGATTTAAACCGTACAAGTTCTTTCGTAGGGGCTTCTAGGCTGTGTCTTTAGGGAGGCTCGACCCCGCAGCTCCCATTCTCAGCCCCCCTTCCCAACCAATTTCATGTCTGTGGGGGGGGGGATTCAATTTCGGGTCGGGGGGGGGGGGGGATGTGGATTTAAACCGTACAAGTTCTTTCCACTAACCCACCGGCCTGACCCTCCTCCTTCTGGGAGCCGCGCCTGACTCCGTGGGATTCGCTTCGATGTGCTTTCTGGCCGAGCTGGACAGTTGGTTCTCAGCGCAAGCCTTGGGGATCGCGCCCCTCGCCCCCGGGA
>NW_015172021.1:475937-476266 GCF_001447785.1 Gekko japonicus | reverse complement strand
AACCCTGATGTCACACCCACGGGCCAAACGGAGAGGCGCATGCCCAGTCACCGGCCCGGCCCGCCCAGAGGCGAGGGGGCGTCTATCCCGAAAGAGGCCCAGGAGACACGGAACACCCTCCCCCCCCCCCCCCCCCAATCATGATGTCACACCCTCGGGCCAAACGGAGAGGCGCATGCCCAGTCACCGGCCCGGCCCGCCCAGAGGCGAGGGGGCGTCTATCCCGAAAGAGGCCCAGGAGACACGGAACACCCCCCGCGCCCAGAGGGGCCCCCCGCTTCTCTGGTGACAAGTGTTGCCTCCGGTTGGCTTTTGCTATCAACAGACTG
>NW_015172021.1:474471-475924 GCF_001447785.1 Gekko japonicus | reverse complement strand
GGGGAGAGTCTTGCAAAGCGACATGCCCCCCGCAGGGCTTCTCAGAGCGAGGATCCTGGAAGCCGTACTGAAGCAACAGAGATGCGCTGCGCCCCTGCAAAGGCGCCATCCTAAGGAGGCTTTCCCGGCATAAGTTCCAGGGAAGAGGGTTGTTCTGCGTAGAACCGCTGAGGATCGCTCCCTGTGTAAACGGCTTCATGGGGCCTGCGCCACCCTAAGCAGAGTTCTACCCCTTCTAAATCCATGGAAGGCTTAGAAGAGTCGCTCGCCGCTTTAGGATCACAGCACTGTAGTGGATCGCAGATTGCCCGCTTGCCTGCGGTCCTGAGCCCCGGCTCCTCTCGGTCTAGGATTCAAGGGCGCGCCAGCAGAATACGACCCGGGCTCCCCCGCCCCATTTATGGAGGCATTTTCAGCTCAAATTAGATTTACACCTACAACACCGACCCCTCGTCCGCATCCTCTCGGCTTTCCACCCGGGTACACCACCGCCTCCCTCTCCCGCCCCGGGGCCGCACGCTCAAACCCTGTCCAGACCTGACAACCTCCAAAGCTCCTCCGAGGTGCGCATCTCTTTCCCCCACCCCCGGCCGGCGCCACCTCTTCGACAACCCGGACCGAAGGGATTGAGAAGCCTCTCCGCAGTGCGCCCTGCTCCTCCCCCCCCCCCGCCCGCGCCTGTTTACTCATAAGGAAGGTTCCAAAGGGAGGAGAAAGGACTCCGGTCCGGCGTGGAGCATCTACCGTCTCCGACCTCCATCTGAGACTGCACCCTCGGCACGAGCCCCCGTCGCACACGGCGGGTCCTTACTTCCGAGTAAACGTGCGTGACCTCGGGATGCATGTCTTCCAAGGGCCCCGGGGTATCAAAGCCCCGGGAGGGGCTCCTGAGCCCTGCCTGCCTCTCATCCGCTGCCAAATTCGGTACGTGGCGAGGGAGGGAGGGCGGGCGGCGCACTGGAACACGGCTGGGAAAGCCCTTCCGCGGCACTCCGCGCCAGGACGCGGCCGGTCGAGCGGTGGCCCTCGTGCCCTGCTGCTGGAACCCTGAGTCCGCGACCGAGGACGGGGAGGCGCAAGGCCGGCGGCAGGCAGGGACGGCGCCCCGTCAGACCTCTCCGCTGCCGCCCCGACTCCTGCGGGGAATGTAGACAGGCGCCCTTCTCATGGGCCATTTTGTAAAAAAAACCCCCTCCCCCAATTACAGGGAGGGTCCCGCTCGAGTGCGGCGCTGCCGGCAACTCTCCCGCCGCAGCCCCGCTTCAGTCGGACTGGATCGCGCCGGGGCGTCCGTCCGGGAGGCGGGCAGGCTGCCCGAAGCGCCGACGGAGCTATCCTCGCCCCAGCGCGGAGGCGACCTCGGATCCCCAGGCCCGCCCGACCGCCCCCTCCAGCAGCCCCCGGAAAGGCGGGCCTGGGGGACCCCCCGCCGCCCCGACCGCGCGGGAAGCCC
>NW_015172021.1:455332-473969 GCF_001447785.1 Gekko japonicus | reverse complement strand
CCCCCCCCCCCAGCTCCGATGGCCACCTCCGAGCCCGATGCGCCGGGGGAGTCTCCGCGGGGGCCGCGCGGGGCGAGGAAAGTCCCGGGACTGGGAGCGGCGCCCGAAGGCCCCGTCCCCGCCCGGCGCGAGTCGGAGGGCCTCAGGCGGCAGGCCTCCCAGCCCCTCGGCCGCATCCCCTGCGCCTCGTGCTCCGCCTGCTTCGGGCGACTCTGTCCCGCCTGCCCCCCGGCCAGAGCCCCGGCAGCGAGCCAGCCCGCGCGAGTACATCGGACACCGCGCAAATGGCAGGCTCGGCCTGGATCCCTGCCCAGTCTCCCCGAGCTACCGGTCGGGCGAAATCTCCAAGAGCCGGGGTGCCGCGTTTCTGGGACTCCGCGCAATTCAGTAGGGATCCTTCGATGCGTTTCATTTTGAGGGTATATTTCCATTTATATTTTTAAAAATTGCTTTGAGGAATCCTGGCTCGGAGCGGGCAGGGCTCTTCCGTCCCCCTCCGGCGGTTCTTAGCAGCCCCCCCGCCCCGCCCCGCCCCATATTTCTTGCCTTACAAAAGCCTCCCCCCAGATCTTTCTTCGGTGGTGGTGGGGGGAGTATCTCACTCATTCCAGCACTTGGCTGCATTCAGGGGGGGGAAACCCCACACTCCTGGGGAGTGGGGGGGGATCCCTACGGCGGGCACGACCCTTCCTCGCCCCACAGCTTGCGCCAAACCACCCAGACGCGTTACAGAGGACGCGCAACATCAAACACTAAAACGGGTTTTTTTGTTTTTTCTGGTGGCCAAGAAAGCACGACGAGGTTCCCGGGCCCGGCGCAGACGGGGGAAGGTGCGGCCGAGGAGCAGTGCCCCCCCCCCGGTCCCATGCGGGGGCCTAGAAAGATTCCAAGCAGTGTTCCCTCTAAGCTGAGTCAGGGGGGGCTAGCTCCCAGGTTTTCAGCCCTCCGGCTCACACCTTTTTGTCTTCGCTCAGGAAGGGAGGGCTCCAGAGGAAACTGCTTTCTGCAGCGGCCGAATCGCTGGCTCACAACTTTCATGCCAGGAGCTCACAAGGTAGAATTTTTGCTCACGGGACTCCACGGCTGTCAGGGAGCATTGCTTCCGAGCCGGGCCTTTGGGGTTCACTGGGCACGTCTGCATGGCGGGAGGGCGGGTCGGGAGCCCCTCCTCCGCGCCCGGACCGCCCCGCCCCGCCCCGCTCTGCCTTAAGCCGCCGGAGGCGCAAAGAAAAGAGGGGTCCGAACCCGGCGCAACTGGATCCTCCTCGGGGCCCCGGACTAATAATTGTAAAATCCTCGCTCCATCACAGCGATAACCCAGTGACCAACCCTACACCAACCGTCACCCGCGGAGGAGAGAAGGCAGCCACCGGCTCCCCCCGCAGAGCTTCGCTTGCCTGGATCGCGCACGCCTCCCGCTCCCCTTGCAGGCCAGCCCCCCCCCCATGAACACGGGAGACCCCGGCCCGACGCGCTCGGGTCTACAGAGACCCCTCCTTTGGAACCAAGGAAGCCAGACCCAAATTCCCGCCTCGGCTTAAAGAGATTGTGGGCCCGCAGGCAGGCAGGCAGGCGGGCAGCGACAACCGGGCACGTTTAAGTCCCGTTCAGACGACCTTTCTGTAGCCCATCTCTTTGAGCAGCCTTACTCTGAAGGAAGCCCCCACAGGCTCAAGCGGGCCGACTTCCGAGTAAGCGTGCCTAGAAGCGAAACCTTCGGCGCCTACTTCCGTCTCCCACTGCGACAACAAGGCTTCGACGTCAGTGCTGGGCACGATCCAGCTATGATTTCAGCCTCTCTGAAATCTGGTTTCCTGGGCAGGGGATGTGGGTCCCAAATGCCAGGCAGCTTGGTACACGATATACACGCACAATGGAGATATATATATAGATAGATGCCATCGTGTTATTAACCTCACACAGAACGCGCGGCTACTGCTGTGCGGGGCGTTCTGTCGGCGGGGTGCTTCTAAGGCCGGCCTGTGCGATGGATTCCGTCTGCTGCGGCAACCCAAGAGAAACGATTCGACCAGCCAAATGCCTTCCTTTCCTCCCAGCCCCACCCAAATCCGGCCACCGTCATCTAAACGGTCTCCAGTCTCCGAAGAGATACAGGGATGGATCCAACCTGTTTTTCGGATGGTTAAAAAAAAAAAAAGGCGGGTGGGTTTGTCACCCAAACTTCTGTCCGGGCAGTCCTGGGATCTGCCACGACAAAAGCCAGGCGGAGCAGGTGGAGGGGTGGGGCCTGTTCCCTCTAAGCAGAGTTAGTGTGAGCTAGCTCACAGTTTTTTAGCCTCCGGCGGCTCACACATTTTCGTCTCGGCTCGGGAAGGAGGGCTCAGCAGCAAACTAACCGATGCAGCAGCCAGATTGCTCGCTCCCAACCTGAGTGCCAGGAGCCAGTAGAATGTTTTGCTCACAAGACTCCGCAGCTTAGAGGGAGGGGGGGCGCTATAGGAAGGAGGAGACTTGGACTAGATTGGAGTAGAAAGCTGGCAGGATCCAACCCCCCGAGAAAACCCAGAATTGGCTTGCGAGTCGCCGAAAGGTTGTGCCCGCCGGAGAAACTGTCGTCGACGCTGCCATCTGTTTGCAGCCCCAGCGCCTCTGAACATATGCAGAGTGTTTTACTACTCGCCCCGCAGATGCACCCCACCCTCTCCCCACAGCCCCATATCCAGCGGGGACCCCCGAGTTTAGTGCGCACCGGGAGGAAGAAACCCTCTTAGGCCTCTTTACTGGGAAGGGAACCCTGCCCGAATCATCCTGCCCTCTCCGGTGTTCCCTCTAAGCTAAGTCGGTGTGAGCGAGCTCACCGTTTTTTAGCCTCTGGCTCACACGTTTTTGTCTCAGCTCAGGAAAGGATGGCTCCAGAGCAATGCTCCCTCTAAGCTGTGGAGTCTTGCTGTGAGCTAGCTCACACGAACTCAGTTTAGAGGGAACACTGCTCCAGGGCAAACTAATTTAGGCAGCAGCCAAATCGCCCGCTCACCACTTTACTGCTAGGAGCTCACAAAGTAGAAGTTTTACTCACAAGACTCCACAGCTTAGAGGAGGCATCGTGTAGCCTGGTAAGAAATATGAGGGGGGGGGGCGCAGTCACCAGTGGAAAGAGGCCCCGATGGGAACAGAGAACCTCACAGCAGCGGGAGAAGAGGAGGAGGCCGTGGAGGGAGGGAGAGACCCACCCGCCCCTGCGCACCCCTCCCGGGCCAACCTCAAAACGGCGCCGCCATAAACTCCCCCCCCCCAAAAAAAAAGTCCGGGGCCCTTGTAATTCCTCCAGTCGCCTCCCGGCTTCAAGGGCTGGTTGCCTCTGCGTCACCCCCCTTTGAACCCATCCCGGTCCAAATGAGGTTCGGGAGTCTGTGGAGAACTTTGAAAACCATCCAAAGAGCCCTGTGAGAGGAGGGGACCAAAGGCAGAGACCAAGACGAGCCCATACAGATTTATCCGATTCCAACACCAGGATTGTTTCCGCCTTCTGCAAGCCTTGCTAGAAGTCCTCGATCGTTTGCTAGCGCCTTGTGGCCGAATGCAGAGCGTCTTACTATTCTTTTAAGATTGCATATAAAGTGTTACCTGTATGTTTTAATTTCTTTGTGAGCCGCCCTGAGCCTGCTCCGGCGGGGAGGGCGGGGGATAAATTGAATAAATAAAATAAAAATAAAATAATAAATAAATCTGTCGGCGCCCCCTCCTTCCTCCACGGTTTCTCGAACCGAACGCGATGCCTTTCTTGAGAGAGAGAGAGAGAGAGATAGACTGCCACTAGCCATGCGCGCTCCACTCTCGATTATCGCGGCCGAGGCGAGGTCAGGAATTGCGCGGCCATGTCTAGCCCGCTGTCCCTCCAGACCAACACCTGGTTCCCAAGGAAACCGACTGGAGCCCCCCCCCAACAAAAGCAGCAGAGCTCCTCTGCTCTTTGCCTCACACACACCCAGACTACTGATATTCCGAGATAGACTGCCTCTGTCCGCGGAGGTTCCACTGAGCCGCCAGGGTTTATTGGCCCTCTGTGGTCGGGATTTTAAATGCGAAGCCCCCACCGACCTTTTCTTTTTTTTTTTGGGGGGGGGTTATGTAAATAAAATTTAATGGATTATGATCATGACCAATGATCACGCGTTATGATTACTATCCCGAGGGGAAGGCCCAGAGAGACTCCAGGCAGGCGGCGGACGGAAAACAAAAAACCCCAACAACAGCACAGAAGTCAAAGCGTTTAGACTTTCTCCTCCTAGGCTGCATTCTTGGAGGGGGGGGACTCGAAACCGGGGGGGGGACTGTGGTTTTTTTAATTGCACAATTAAAATATATATATATATCCTGGATGGGTGTGTGTGTGTCCCCTTGACTCCTCCTTTGCAAGCAGCGCCCACCCCGTTCGGCTGAACTCAATCGAGGCAGGCAGCCCGACTCTATCGGCGTTTTACCCCGAAGTAAATCCCGCTCGCCTCGACGGCCCTTCCTCCCAGCTACGGGAGCGAGAATGCGCCCTGCTTGCACCCCTCGGCGGGCGGAGCTTGGGTCGGACAGGCGGGCGATCCGCTAGGCGGGGAAACCCATTTCTGAGATTTGAGAGAAGGCATCAAGCGGTCCCCAGGTCGGCTCAGCCGAGGCAGACCGCCGAAGCCCAGCCAGGTCTACTCGGAAGCAAACCCCATTCTTTTGCAAGGAGACTCTCGAGTCGACGCGAGGAGGATCCCGGGTTTTAAGCGCTGTCCCCGGCAGACCCGCGCTTCCCTGGGCTGGGCGTCGAGGGCACTGGAGACGGCGGACGGACCGAGGAGTGGGCGAGAGACAGGTCTTGTGGTGCGGAGACCTCCACGCGGGGAGGCTTCCTTCCAGGCGCTCTCCAACGCGGTCCCGAGCTCGCTCAAGCCGAAGTTGGCGGGATGTCAGCCCCGCTTACCCCCTGGTAGTACCAGGAAAACCCCAGAGTCGGTTTGGGGGGGTTGGGCCGACCAAGGGGCAGGGAGGCAGATTTCGAAAATGCTGGGAGTGGCCATATGGGAGGGGGGGGGCCTGTATATTATTTCTCGTTCCATATGTAATAGAATATTTTATTTATTGGCTTATTCATTTTTATTTATTTAGGTCATTGTTAGTCCACCTTTCTCACCTGGACGCCAGGCGATTTACACAGAGCGAGTGGATACCATGGGCAGGATGGGGCCAGTATGCTCCCTCTCAGCTGTGGAGTCTTGTGAGCAAAAAAAAAATTCTACTTTGTGAGCTCCTGGCATTAGAGTGGTGAGCGAGCGATTGGGGGTGCTGCCGGTGTTCCCTCTAAGCGGAGGTAGTGTGAGCTAGCTCATGGTATTTTAGCCTCCAGCTCACAGATTTTTGTCTGAGCTCAGGAAGGAGGGCTCCAGAACGAACAAAGTTATGCAGCAACCAAATTGCTCACTCACAACTTTAATGCCAGCAGTTCACAAAGTAGAATTTTTGCTCGCAAGACTCCACAGCTTAGAGGGAGCATTGGCTGCTGCATAAATTAGCTTGCTCTGGAGCCCTCCTTCCTGAGGGAAGGCAAAAATGTGTGAGCCGGAGGCTAAAAAACTGTGAGCTAGCTCACACTCACTCATCTTAGAGGGAACACTGGATGGGATACTCAATAAGCAATGAAATAGGATTAGGGCTGTTGTAGAACCAACCAAAAGTCTAAAAACAGAATTGGATGATAGACAGACAGACAGACAGACAGAGGTCAGCTGATGCCCTGGGCACAGCCCAACATGGGTGCCTCTCAGCCCTTCCATTACTTAACTGACAAGACATTAAGACTCAACAAATGCTGCAGGTTTAAATAAGAAATTTAAAAAATCAGTTTTCTCCCAGACCAGACCCCATCACTATATTAAACATAAACTTTTAATTAAAAAAATTAACTCTAAATAGCAGTAAGCAATATAAGCAACCCCCTCTCTGTGGTCCATCTCCCCCCCCCCCCCCCCCCCCCCCCCAGTTTTTACCATCTCCTCACTCTAATGGTTAATCCAGGGCTGACAGACAGACAGACAGACAGACATTTCCCATTAATTCTACTCCAGACTAGATTTTCTTCCTCTGCATAGAGATGCTACAATATCACCACTTGCGGTCAAGGTTTTTCCCCATCCCACTGCCTCTAATCTCACTAGGAATTTCTCCTTTCCCCTACAGCAAAGAGCAAGAGTCCAGTAGTATCTTAAAGACTAACAAGATTTGTGGCAGGGGAGGAGCTTTCGTGAGTCACGGCTCACTTTTTCAGATGACTCGAGAAAACTCATCCCCTGCCACAAATAGTCTTTAACTTGCTACTGGATTCTTGCTGTTTACTAATGCTGCAGACAGACAAACATGGCTACCCATTTTGAGCCAGAATTTAGAGATCTATTCTGCTCCCCCCCACACACCATTGACAATCACAATCCCACCTCCCAGTCTAGAGGGCACATGGGTGTGTGTGTGTGGAGGTCTTCATAACCTAGCAAACGTCAGCTATGGGAAGTTACATCCCACCTCTTTTATCCCTGGGAGCCAATAAAAAGAGCCCCCTTTGGTTACCTGAGTTTCCAAAGAAATCAATTGGATGGTGTGTGTGTGTTTAGTAATCCAAAAATCTGCTAAAAGAGACAGCCGGTTCAAACAAACTGCTGTTGCTAATGGGATGCCAAGTCCAGGGAGAAAAAAAATATTTGGATTTAGACACACTCACCATCCTATCTGCTGCCCCCCCCCTTTAATCTCCATCACAGCTGGAATTTCTTTTGTAAAGGACAACTCTTATCATTGTGTTTTACAAATACTTTTTAAAAAATCAAGCTGTGGGCCGAGGAAGGGTCATGCCCACCGTAGGGATCCCCCCCCAACTCCCCAGAAGTGTGGGGTTTCCCCCCCTGAATGCAGCCAAGTGCTGGAATGAATGAGATACTCCCCCCCCAAGAAAGATCTGGGGGGAGGCTTTTCTAAGGCAAGAAATATGGGGCGGGGCGGGGGGTGCTGCTAAGAACCGCCGGAGGGGGACGGAAGAGCCCTGCCCGCTCCGAGCCAGGATTCCTCAAAGCAATTTTTAAAAATATAAATGGAAATATACCCTCAAAATGAAACGCATCGAAGGATCCCTACTGAATTGCGCGGAGTCCCAGAAACTGTACATCTAAAACACTAACCACCCACCGTAGGGATTCCCCCCTCCCGTAGTTTTTTGAGCTATTAGGGGAAGGAGGTTCATCAGTGCTTACTGAATTGAGAGCTGGTGTGGTGAGATGGACAGGTGGCTGGGACGCCCTGGGTTCAGCCCCCCCCCCCTCCGCTTCACTGGTTGGCTATGGGCTGGGCACCCTCCCTCTCAGCCAAACCCACCTCAAAGGACTTCTGTGGGGATAGGAGGGCAGGAATGGCACTGGGATGGCAGGGTGGGGGGAAAATATAATAAGATGGTTTCTATCGTCGCCCATGCCCAAAGAGGGCCTTGAGATGGTTCATGGACACACAAAAGATCACGTCTTGCAACTAAAATTATTGTTCTGATTATGATGATAATTATTATTATTTCACAATTGTATGTTCACTGTTCAGTGCCACTACCTAATTTCACAGTAATTCTAAGAACAGCCCTGTGAGGTACATCAGGCAGTAGTATTATCCCTGCATTAGAGGGAGGTGACTGGGAAAGAGAGACTGGATGCACATCAGGCTCATAGCTACAGTGGGGCATTTCGGGGCCTGCCCCCCTGACTTCCTGCCAAGCCCCTCCAACTTCCATGCAGCCCCCAGACCCCCCAACTCTCTGGGCCACCTGGAGGACTCCCCCCCCCCTTCCCCAAGCACAGCTGGCTTCCCTGCATAGGCAAGCAGCGTGTGAACGCTGCAAAAGTGAGTTTTTTTAATTGTATTTTTTGTTTTATTTTTTATTTTGTGACGTCAGTGCCCCCCAAGTTATTGAAAGCCTCCCCGGATTACAAAATCCTGGCTACAGGCCCTGCTGCACATTGTTTGTGGCTGAGCTGAGATTGCAACCCATAAGCTATTGGCTACCAGTACAAGGGTCTTAACGACTATGCTAAAACAGCTGCTTAAACACCTGTGTTAGCAAGGTATCCTGCCCTTTCTACTAGGAGCTCAAAACAGTGTGCTGTTTGCTACTGATTTTCACAACAACCCTGTGAAGTAGGTTAGTCTCTCCCCTCCCTTTCTTTGAAGAGGAGGATATGGAGCTTAAGCGAAGGATTGTTAGCAGTTTTTCTAGAAGAGCCTGTAGCTCCCTTGACAGTTGAGGGAGAGGAATAATTTCAGCAGGCAAAATGCCACCTCCCGACATACAGATATTGGGGGGGGGGGTACTGTACACATGCCAATTTCTGCACATCAAGGGGCAGTTAAAGACGCCAGACAAGAACAGACCCGAGCGATGTTTTTCTGGTCAAATGGCAAGCCTGTACATTCCAAAACTACACACAGATGGCATCTTTTTCATAGAATTACAATTTCATAAAATTATACAGCCAACATATTATTGAGGCAGGTGGATTTCTTTTGTGCCCTGACCTGACTGGCCGGCCCTGGTTTGTGTTTGGGTGGGAGACCGCCAAGGAAAGTTGGGGTCACTGCACCAGGGCAAATCACCTCTGAATGTCTCTTGCCTTGGAAACCCTGTCGGATCACTATACATCAGCTGCAACTGGATGGCAATTTTCCACAATCACCGCTTCTTTTGTAAACAAAGCACACCTGTCAGAGATGCACCTAACCTTTTGTACATGTTTGATTACATGACATCATCCACACCATGTTACTCTCTGTCACCACTGTGTGTACCCCTTCTCAAGAGAAATTGAATCTGGCCACATTCAGGGATGGTTTACATGTACCTGGTCTTCTGGATGGGATAGGCTCACTCACAAGTGCTGGGCACCAGTTACAGTGGGCCAATATCGGTTCCAAATCAATGTTCCCTCTAAGCTGAGTTAGGGTGAGCTAGCTCACAGTTTTTTAGCCTCTGGCTCACACATTTTTGTCTCAGCTCAGGAAGGATGGCTCCAGAGCAAACTGATTTATGCAGCAGCCAAATCGCTCGCTCACAACTTTAATGCCAGCAGCTCACAAAGTAGAATTTTTGCTCACAAGACTCCACGGCTTAGAGGGAGCATTGGTTCCAGTCCCCACTTAGCCATAAGACTTGCCTCTTGCACAGTCTCAGCTACCTGGAGAGTCCTTGGGGGGAAACCACCCAGGAAGCCCAGGGTCAACAGGCAGAGGCCACCAATGGCAAACCACCTCTTTTAATCTCTGGCCTTGAAAACCTGATGGGATCTCCATAGGTCGGTTGTGGCCGGATGGCACCTCCCACCCCCACCGACATCATGGGATGGTATGGAGGTGTCAGACGGAGCCTCTTCAGAAGGAACTCCTCCTTCAGATCAGCTCAAACAAAATGCTTTACAACAGAGTGCGTCACGTGTGTGGCTCCTAGTCCTTGAGCGGCACAGAGGACGGCCAAGTGTTGTCTGTGCAGATGCGAACCAGCTAGTAGCACCATTCCAAACATTTCTACTCAGAAGATCCTTCTGAGGAGCATGACATTCCCCTCCTTAGTGTCTTCTGAAGGATGGCCTAATCCCATTGGAATGAATGGGGCTGATTTCTGAATAAAAACGGCTCCTATTCAGTTGCTGGAGTCTACCCACATATTAGACAATCGATTTCTGGACTGTGCCACTCCAGGCCATAGGTTAGAGGGATAATGTGCTTGAATGCCCTCTGCTGCATAAAGAGATTCCCTGCATGTAGCACAAGCAGAGAGAAATAGATATTCCTTAGCTTCTTCCTGCTGCGCTAGACTTCTGCTTGCAATGGATTTTTTTAATGTGGTAGGGAACATGCAAAAATAGGACATGATCTTTTGATGGGATTTTCTTTTAAGTCCTTCGAAGAGTAGCCAAAAACATTTTAATTGTGCATTTCCCTCCTTTTATTCCAACAAGACTGCTGCACAGATAACTAGATTGTGATCACAGTACCTTTTAAAAAAATTAAGAACCTCTTTTCCCAGTTTTTGATTCATTCCTGCAATGCTCGTTCCTTCCCACACAAACAGATGCGTCTTTTCCTTGCATATACACAGACACACAAGTGAGTTACAGAAATCTCCGGCATTCAGTCATTTGTCAGCATTCTTCCCCCCTCCTCTGCAACCATCACTAAATTGTCAGAAAAACAAAACAGAAAAGCGTTGATCTCTGACAACGGGTAGGATATTCTAAGCCCTCACTACAGCCCAAACCATTCCTTGTTCTGTGTTGCTCGCACCACAGCCAGTGAAACAAAGACGCAGGGGCTATCCCAGTGGAATTGTGAATTTAATTGACAGTTCATTAATATGTTCATTTTTTTTGGATTGTAATATGAACTCATATTAACCGTTAGAGGCCACATTTATGCTTTCTCACTTTTACCTTGGGCTGGCTTTCAGACGGAGTCTTCTGGATTTGGGAAGCGTGTGTGTGTGTGTGTGAGTGTGTGTGATAGGCTGCGGTCGCACACACTAAATAATCCACTTTGCAATCCACTTTTTCAATGCACTTTCCAACTGGATTTTTACTGTGCGAACTGGCAAAATCCAATTCGAAAGTGAATTGAAAGTGGGTTGTTTAATGTATGTGACGGCAGCCATAGAGTCAACAAATTTCTGGCTCATGACAAAAGGTGGAGGAATATCACAAAAGCCCAGTCAGAGGAGGCCACCTTGTCCAGCCGCCTCTTCCCACACCTGCCAACCAGGTGCTCTGAGCTGCTTACACACAGAGCAAAAAAAAAGCAAAAAAAAAAGCAAGCACCTTCGCCCATTATCAGCCCCCTGTCAGGTAGCCCTGTCATTGGTCTGGAATGTGGAGGGGTGCCCTCCTGTTTTCTTGTCTCAGCTCTCCCTGGCTCACCAACTGTTTGCTATCTTATGCTTGACCTTGTAGATGATCCAGCTGCAGTTTCACTCGACTGGGAAAGTTAATGGCCTTGGCTTTGCCTGCTTGCTTTGCCCGCGTGTGTGAGATGTATCCATTGTCTCATGCTTACTGGGGGGATGTTTGATTCTAGTATAAGTCAGAGGCCCTAGTATTGGTGGCCATTCCTGACACAAGCTGTACAAGTGTCTCTAGTACTGGATTTACCAATAAACAGTTATCTTCTAATGAAGCCCTGTGTTGCATAATCTGACTAAGGACCCTGACACTCCACCATGAGATTCAGAGGTCCTGGCTCTCATCCCATACACTACACAATCCACTTTCAATCCACTTTCCAACTGGATTTTGCCAGTTCATGCAGTAAAAATCCAGTTGGAAAGTACACTGAAAGTGGATTGAAAGTAGATTATATGAGAGCCAGTATGATGCAGTGGTTAAGTGTGCGGACTCTAATCTGGGAGAACCGGGTTTGATTCCCTACTCCTCCACTTGCACCTGCTGGATGACCTTGGGCAAGCCATAGTTTTGTCAGAGCTGTCCTTGAAAGAGCAGTTCTGGAAAGAGCTCTCTCAGCCCCACCTACCTCACAGGGTGTCCGTTGTGGGGAGGGGAAGGGAAAGGAGTTTGTAAGCTGCTCTGAGACTCTGAGTGAAGGGTGGGGTATAAATCCAATCTCCTCCTCCTCCTCCTCCTCTTCTTCTTCTGTGTGTGACTGCATCCATACTGTCTCTGAAGGGTGGGGGGATCCTTAGATGATTGTGGCTAAACTGCTGGATTCGAGCATCCCCAGTGAACGCATGAGGCTGCCATACTGAATCATCTAGCTCAGCATCACCTACTCTGCCGGTAGCAACTCTCACACAGAGAGAGGTCTTTTTCAATACCTGGCACCTCACATCCTTTAACTGGGAAAACCCAAGACTGAAACTGGGACCTTCTGCAGGCTCCGCCACTGCATTGCAGTCTGCCCCCTTCTGCCCAGGGCTCTGGGATAGAGGGAGGGGCTGTGCCTCAGTGGGAGAACATCTGCTTGGCATTCTGAAGGTCCCAGGTTAAATCCCCGGCTCCTCCTCTAAGGATCAGATTGTAGATGGTGATGAACCTCAGCCTGGAGAGCTGCTGCCAACATGGCTGAGAGCAGGCCTTTGCTCCATGGATCTTGTCTACAGCTGTGGGCACAGCCGTCAAAGGAGATGGCCTCGCTTCCCCCTGGCCACCCCAGCTGTCAATCATCTTTCAGTCCCTCCCATCTCTAGGCCCCAGTCTGGCGTTTTCGGCTTTCTTTTCCAGGCTCTGCAGGGGAAAGCAGCACATGCCTTTGGGCTGGATAAAACAGGAGGAGTCCGGGAGCACCTTCAAGGCTACGATCCAGGAGGGGTGCTTATGAGGCCGAAAACATTTCTTCAGATGCATCTTGGGAGGACATCCTCTTGGAAGTTTCTAAAAACAAAAATCCCAAGTGCCAGAGGGGAGAAAGGAGGGGAGTTGGTGCATTTGGGTTTAGACATCCAGGGGCATCCAGGCTAAATCTCCAAAGGTCAGTTCCTGTGTTTTGCATGTGTTTAGGCAGACAGACCAGTTGTAATGGTCTCACTCGGGGTTTCTGCATCTGCACATCCCATGTCACTGCCCCCCTGTATTTAAAGCCTTGAAGACCAGACCACCACCACCCATGCCTCAAATGCCTCGCACATGAGCCGTGCTGCAAACAAACATGCCTGTCCTCTTTCTCCTGTCACACCTACACTAAAAGCTCAAGCCAGTTGAAAGGCTTGTCTCTACAGCACACTGGAGACATGTCCCTTAAACATACGTTTTGGGGTGTCCAGCGATTGAGTTTCTCTGGGAAGAAGTTACTACTCATATCAATTTTGTAATAGAATGTTTGTTGGTTTTTGAGGCTGCTTATGCACTTTTAAGCTACCTGTCCATCTCTTGGAGGCAAACTAATGGTCAATGGAAAGGGACCCTCTGGGCCAATCGCTACAACTGAAAGACTCACATTACAGCACTGGTAAACCAATGGATTGAGGACCTTAGAACTCTATCAATATTTGAATGGAAGGCATGTAGATGGCAATTGTGTATGGACTTATTTTTAGATATCTGAACACCATTTATACAAACATGTGTAAATCCTCCCTCCCTCCCCGTAGCTAGGGAATTTTGGGGGAGGGGGCCTCAGCCCCCCAGCTAATTAAATGAAAGTACAATGCAGGTGGTAAGCTGGAGCACTTTGGGGGCAGCCTGGGAGGGAGGGGGCCCAAAAGAAACACTAGGGGGCCAGGCCCCATGGGCCCCATGTTAGCTACGGGCCAGCCTCCCTCCCTCCCTCTCTCTTATTTAGTTGCTATATTTTAAGGTTTTTTTCTCTTGTCCTTTTTTATGTTCTTTTGAAAGAAATAAATACCCCCCCATCACTGGCAATGGTTGTTCAGCTAGGGAGCCCATGATTTCCTAGGGGAATCTCCCCCACCCACCTGCAAGCAACAGACCCTCCCTAATCAGTCTTGGGCCAGTCTAGGTTGGGGATTCCACAAGGACCCTCAAGAATGGCCCTTGGTTTGAAACGTAGCCCTTGAGAAGGGCGCTCCTCCAAGGGAGAACGGGTAAACTAGTTTACCCAATCCGTTGTTGATTCATTGAGCTAGGGTGTGGGGGAGGGGCTGATGGCTCAGGGGCAGAGTGTCTGCTTTGTGGGCAGAAGAACATTGGTTTGACCTTGGCATCCCCAGGTTACGAATCTCAAATCTGCCCAAGACCCTGGAGAGCTTCTGCCCATCTGAGTGAACAAGGCAGAGGTAGAAGGATCAAAGGCAGATTCAAATATATATTCCGTCTGTCCAAAATACAAAGAAGACAGGATCATACAACATGACTTATGCATTAGCCTTTACCTTAGAGAGGGCCATCTTGCTGCACTCCCAAAGAAAGACCAGAGCTTCTTGTGAGCAGTCAGGTCCACACCCACTTGGCTGCAAGAGCATGACAGCATGGGATGTTCCTGGGTACTGGGGTGGGGGTCACCCGTTGGCACCCAGCTGTGCCAAACTGGGATCCTTGGTTGGCGCAAAGTCAAAGAAGAGAGTGAATCAGCAGTAAATGCAGTGGATTAATGTGGCATTGAGCCACAGAGTCCAAGTGAGAAAGCTGGGGCATAAATACTGTTTAAAAATGAATTTAGGGGGAAGGGTAGGAAGCAGTGTTTGGACTGGCCACCCCCCAATTCTGTTGTCCAACCGGGCGTCTAGCAAAATAAGCAGTCAAATCTGGGCCATTGAGGTGTCCGTCCTAAATACATTTTCCTGGGAGAGAGCCCCATTGAATAAAATGGGGCTTGTTTCTGAGTAGCCTTGCTTAGGATGGCTCCCTAAGACCATGGAAACCATGCCGCATCCAAGTGCAGACACATTCCTGTCTTTGTGACTATACTAGAGTTGCCAGGGGACAGGGGACAAACCCTGTTCCTTTTGTTCACTCTCCTCCATGCCTGCTGTGAGAAGCAGGATTCCAGATGTGTCACACAGCTGGCAGAGGAGGGATGTGCATGAATACAGACACGACCTTATTTTCCGAGGTGATGACGAATGCAAAAGGTACAGGGGGAAATCTCTGGGTGGCCTGCTGGCAGCCCTCAAGAAGTACAATTTATTGCTTAAAAGATTTATACCTTGCTTTCTCTCCCAGCTCAAGGAGGTATGATAAAGAGATTTAAAACAGATTGAATTGTCAGAGCCTCCTCCCCCATAAGAGACTCTGGGAACTGGGCTGTTACGTATCTGAAGAAGTGTGCCTTGCACACGAAAGCTTACACCCAGAATTAAACTTCGTTGGTCTGAAAGGTGCCCCACTGGACTCCAACTTTGTCATGAGGCTACTGTTTGTAACCTGTCTTTCTCATTAAATGACATTTACCCAGAGGCCTTGGGTGGGAAATCAGGATGGTTTTTAAAAGCTTCGTATACAAACTGCACCCAGGGTGATCCTGCTGGCAGATCAGACATACGACCACCGGTGCATCTATTCTGGCTCCTTCGTTCACAAGATTTATTATAGATACAGAACACTTCCCCAGTCATGAGAGAATATCTGCAGTCTCATTTACACATTGCTCACTTACAGTCTTGTCTACCTGCGGAATAGGTTTCCGCCCCACCCAGCACACGGATGGCAACCCTTGCCCTCAAAACAGCACGGGTGTATTCGCATGGCTAGGATCAGCACCATTTAACAAAATGTGCTCTTCACCCCCAATATGTGGCTCATCCTAGAAGGTATTCCTGAGGACTTGGGCATGACGGCCACCACTGAGCTGAGCTGGTAAAAGAACAGCCACACAAGATAAGCCTCTAGCCGCAAAACACGCACCCCCCTCCCCCAAACGAAGCAAGAGCGGATTGGTTACGAAACCTCACAGTCTGCATCGTATTAGTAAAGCAACTAGTAATTCTGGTGGGGGTCTTTTAAGGAAGAGTTGAAAACAGGCCCCCCCCACCATGTGGTTCTAGCAGAGCATCTCCTGGACACAGCCAGAATTCTATGGACTGGACCCTGAGAGACCCTTTCAGTGGGAATCTTCCCAGCCTTTTAAAAGCCATGCAGGGCCCCAGGATTCGATTGGGGCAGAGGAGGCTTGACGATCCTCCCGCTTCTTTGTCGCTTGTGCGGCTGACTTACCAACACCCCCTTAGGAGCTCCAGGCAAAGAAAAAGTTGGACAAAGAGAAGGTCTCCCTCCCCTCCCAGTCAAGGTTAATAATAAAAGCCGGGCGGAGAGAATTGCTTGTGGGCAGCAAAAACTGCGTGGAGGGGTAAGGATGACTGCCCGCCAAATCTCATATCTGAATTACTCTTCCCCCACCAATTATTATAATGTGCCTTTAAAAATGGTGGGAATATCAGCCCGTGGATCTCCTGGAATCTCTCAATCAGCTAAGCCCTAAGTATTGGAAAGGGAAGTCCACTCTGAGAATGGAGAGACGCTAGCAAAAACGTGGCACTAAAGGACAACATTACTTAGTACAGGTTGTTATGGGACGGAACGGTACTTTCCACTAGGCTAGCAGCACTCAGACTGCTTGGAATAGTCTTCTATTTACAGTCTTACGAACAGTCTTCGAAACTGACTGTCCTTTTTCAGAACATCTCCCACAGTAGCTTCCTGCTGTTTTCCCCCTCCCATTATATAGAAACACTGAGCTCTCAAACCAGTTAACATTGCACAAGTTTCTATTCTATTTGCCCCTGTCTTGTATCCGGAAAGATACAGCTTTACTGAGGAAAGGACTGTATTTTTGAGCCCATCTGAGTGCATTATACAGAGATAAACAATGAATTAAACTAAGAGGCAACAGCAACAACAACAAAAGGGGAACTGCTTTGGTGGATCACATCGAGGCTTGTCTCCTCCCATAGTGGGTTTCCAGAAGCAACCAGATAGATGCCTCTGGAGGCCAAGGCTCACCTGTATCTCTCAGCATATCCTAGTCCACAACATCTGCACCTGCCACTTTGCAAAGGTCTCTCCTGCTCTCTCAACAGTTTCACCCTTTCTCCCTCACTGCTCGGTAGGCCTGGAACTCTCTCCCAGAACACAGACACCAGACCCATCTGTCTTTTCTTTCAGCCTCCAACTAATGCTCCCTCTAAGCTGTGGAGTCTTGTGAGCAAAAATTCTACTTTGTGAGCTACTGGCATTAAAGTTGTGAGCGAGCGATTTGGCTATTCCATCAATTAGTTTGCTCTGGAGCCATTCTTCCGGAGCTAAGGCAAAAATGTGTGAGCTGGAGGCTAAAAAACTGTGAGCTAGCTCACACTAACTCAGCTTAGAGGGAACACTGCCTCCAACCACCTTTAACCTTCTTTGAAGAGTTTAGCTTTTCCCCTTGAATCCTCACTGCCCCCCCAACCTTAAACAAGGCATGGAATTCCACTTATTTCCCCCTCCCCTGCCCTTTGTCTCCTCCAGCCTTCCGGGTTGCCCACTACCAACATTTAGATTGTAGACTCCTTGGGGGCAGACACCTGTCCTCTTCTTCTGGCATCTAAAACTCCCAGTCAAGAGGATGAGGTGGTAGAACAGACCATCTCATGTCAGACTGTGGGTGGTGGATTCCAGCCAGATGTTCCATTGAATAGAAAACTAACCCTGCAGGGAGGAAATGTTGTACCCCTCCCCTTGCTTCTGCTTGCTGTGCTGGTTTTCTATCTGTGGGGAAGGTTTTTTTTAAAAAAAGCACAGGGGAGCGTTTCCAAATGGGATCCTCCATTTACAGTCCATCCTGCCCACTCAGCACCCTACGGCCCCATCCTCATGTGCAAAGGACCCAAATGTGAAGATGGGGACATTCTCTAGCATGGGACGGATCTGCCTAGAGTCCACTCCATCTCACAGGATGGAAGAAACTCCAGCAGACCATCACTGTATCTGGTCCCACTAGAAGTCACTCCATTCCTAGCTGCACCCCAGATGTATCCCACACAGGTGGGTCTCCGTTCCGCTCTGGAAAACGCCCGCGCCCGGGATGCCTACAGCGGGGAACAGCGAGGCCCACGTTCTCTTGCACCTCCCCCCGGCGAAGGCGGCCTTGAGGGTCTCCAGTTGCTTGGCCTTGATGGTGGTGCGGGGCCCCCGCCGTTTGGCCCCCAGGTTTTGGTCGTCATTCTCGTTGCTGCCCACCTCTTTGTCGGACACGTTGGCGCTTTCGGAGTCCTTGGCGTCGTCCTGGCAGGGGTCCTGGGAATCCGGGGACAGGCTGGGGTCGCTGCCGGTGGTGGCTGCCGGGGGGATGGAAGCAAAACACATGTAAAGAAGTCATCATGCTTAGGTCCACAGTCACCTGGGGAGGAGGAAGGGCTACAGATGTCTCCTGGATCCCCAGGCCCATAGCTACAGTGGGGCATCTTGGGGCTAGGCCCCCTGACTCACTGGCAATGCCCCACAACTTCCCATCCAGCCCAGGGCCCCTGAGCCGTGGCAGGTGTGGGGAAGGAGCCAGGTATCAATTAGCCAGTGCCCCCTAAGAAATTTAAATGCCCCCCCGACTTAAAAACTCCTGACTGCAGGCCTGTGGATCCCGCTCCTGGGGGCCACCAAGGGAGGGGGAGGCTGGGATGTAGACCAAGTAAGAGATTTGCTTGCACAAGGTGTGTGTGTGTGTGTTGTCAGGACTGCCAGCCTCCAGGTGGGATCATTCAATGACGTTCACTACACTCTAGCGTAATAATCTAATAATAGAAGGCAAAAACAAATGTAGCAAACAGACTCACTACTTACAAATCGCCAAAATGCTAAAGAACATGTAACAGAAAGTAGCGAATACAAAGCAGCCACATAAGAAAAATACAAAATGGAAACAATGAAGAACTTGTGTAATAGGTAAAGGTAAAGGTTTCCCTTGTTCGAAAGCCAGTCGAATCCGACTCTAGGGTTGCGGTGCTCATCTCTGTTTCAAAGCCGAAGAGCCAGCGCTGTCCGAGACATTTCCCTGGTCATGTGGCTGGCATGACTAGATGCTGAGGCGCACGGAATGCTGTTACCTTCCCACCGAAAGGGTAGCTATTTATTTACTTGCAATTTCTTGCTTTCGAACTGCTAGGTTGGCAGGAGCTGGGTTGGCCAGAGATGGGAGCTCACTCCGTCATGTGGCACTCGGGTCTCGAACTGCTGAGCTACCGACCTTC